>NC_080066.1:163752268-163952470 GCF_949987535.1 Balaenoptera acutorostrata
TTCATTGTGTAGGAAATTGGGGTGTTTGTTTTTTATTTGAAAAGTCTTATTTCATGTAACTGAATTGAAATCCTCAAAACATTTATTTAGGAGCTCAACTAATTTGCCCATTCTAATACTCAAAGACAGAGTGCTTATTTCTGTTGATACATGTTAAAATTTGAATGATATAGGAAAGTATATCATGGCCCCAGGGCAGGCAAAGAATGCAAATATGTGAAGTGTTATATGCGTATCATTTACAGAGGAGCTGTATCAGGCTGATCAAATTTCTCCTGGTAACATTTAATGTCATAAGAGAATGGAGAAACAGCAATCAGATATTCAGGGGAAAATTATGTCAGCCATGGAGTGCATAGTGAGTCAAGCTTTCCTACAAGTACCAAGCCTATAGAGAGTTCTGTACCAGATAAAAATCAAGGAATATTTCTCCATGGTCTCTTCTTGAGAACTCCACTTGAAGATAAATTATAGCCAATCAAAGGATGTCTGGGGAAACTCCATACAGGACTGGTATTGGATGACTGAAAAATGTTTAAGTGTAAAACTATTACTAAAACAAATGTGAGATTAGGTTGCAAAACACAATGTACATGTAGATGACATGACAATGTGAAAATAACACAACAAAACTTAAGAGGAAAAGGGATAAAGAAGTTAAAATATAGAGTAAGTTCAGTGTTGGCCTCTTCTCTAATGGCTGACGAGTCAAGTGATAGATTCATAAACATTTAAAAGTACTTAGAAAGATGAATATTGAGGAAATTGCATAGAGGAGGACAGAGCATTGAGGGAGAAGGTGGAATAATGTTAATTTATCAGTGCTTGGATTAGGTAAATAATACAGCTAAAGAAATAGATAGCTAGGTTTATAGAAAATATTATTGTATAAGCTGCAACTTTTAAAGTATAGAATAAATACAAACAATACTATATATTAGAGGGCTTACATACATACATACATACACACACAGATACTGACACAGTAATGAAAGCCACATAGCAATATTTGTATGTTAAAACTATAAAAACAGAAATTATAACCTAAAATTGTCTGACAGAACTAAAATGAAACACATCTTTCATACAATAAATATAAACTACTTAATGACACACATTAAAAGAAAAGATATATGAAGTGGGACACAAAGTAAACTCCAAATTGAGGCTATAAATCTAAGATATAGTGAAGAGACACAGATAAGACAGTGATTTAGGAAGTTTGAAAGTAAAAGGAGAAGCAAAGATATTTTAAGCAAATGAAAAAAAAAAGGAAGTGTGCAAGTTACAGTATTATTCCAGACCTTTGCATAACTATATACTGGATAACATAACATCAACAGTCATGAAGCAAATATTAAAGGTAAACTTTTATTTTTTAACAAAGAAACCCACCAGTAACAGGATATTTTAATTCTCTCTTAGTCCATGAGAGATTGCATATGTAAGAGAACAAAATATAAAAATAAAATAATTGAGAACTGGTTGATACATGACTAATTCTGAAAATCATAAAAATAGAAAATATAATTTCCTTTCAGATGTCCATGCAACACTCACAAACATTAACCATATATCAGTTTGCAACAAACTAATCATGCCAAATGAAATTCCATAAATTAATAACAAAACCAGCAACAAAATGATCCTCTCACAAAGAAATTAATATACTAATATACTCTGTTTTAACTACTTTTGAATAAAAGAAGAAAAATATATATAAAGAGCAAAATTTCAGGAACACCAAAATAATGTATAAAAATACAATTATTCAGAACCAAGGGGACCCAGCAAAATTAGTGCTCTAAGGAAAATGTATAATCTCGAATAATTACGTTAATTAAAATATACAAATTAATGAAAATTTCCATACAAAAAAATTATAATAAAAATAACTAAAAACCTGAAGAGTTTATGAAGAAAGAATTAATAAATATAAGAGAAATTAGTTTAAAAGAATCAATAGAATTATAAATAGATACAAACACTTGCTCTTAAAATAAAAGCATTACAGAAACATCAAATCTAACCTATATGAGAAAAAATATAAAATCAAAAAATTGCACAGACATAGAGAACAGACTTGTGGTTGCCAAGGAGTGGTGGGGTTGAGGAAGGATGGATTGGGAGTTTGGGGTTAGCAGATGCAAACTATTACATAGAGGATGAATAAACAACAAGGTCCTACTCTATAGCACAGGGAACTATATTCAATATCTAGTGATGAACCATAATGAAAAGAATATGAAAAAGAATATATATATCTATAGCTGAGTCACTTTGCTGTACAGCAGAAATTAACACAACTATGTATATCAACTATTACTTCAATAAATTTTAAAAAATTGCAGCATAATAAAAAACGAGGATGAAAAAACCCAAGAGTTAATTAAAAGAATCAGAAGGCTACATATACAGGATAATTAAAACCAACCTGTATATTGTCAGAAAACAACAAAAAAGGTTAATAATATTTGCAATTTACTTTAAAACTTTTTAATATATAAAAGGTATTTAGAAATTGATAAGAAAAGGACTACTTAATAGAAAAATTGGAAAAAAGTAGAGTTCACAAAACAGCGAACACAAATGACTTTTAACCATATTTAAATGTCATCAGACTCTTTCCCTAAAAAAAAGAGAAATGCAAATTAAAACAATACTGAGAACACTTTCCACATCAGATTGATAAAAACCTAAGAGTTTAACAATCGATTTTGTTAGTGAAATTATGGAGAAATAACCATTCTTTTGCATTGCTGTGGGGAAAGTAAATTTCTTCAGATTGCATATAGTGCAAATTATCAATATCTATCACATTTACAAATGCATATACTTTATTGACCCAGCCAACTCCACTTCTGAGAATTTGTCATAAGATTTATTCACCCAGATGGGAAATGTTTTTACAGAGGTATTCATCGTAATCTTGTTTGTAAGAGCAAAATATTTTTGAAAAAAATATCCACTAATTGCAAAACAAACAGATTTTGATGCATTTATGTAATGGAATATTACACAGATGTAAAGAATAAGTAGCTCTCTCCATAATAATATGAAATGAGTAGAGGTATCTTGATTGATAAGTGACAAAGGAGAATACAAAAGAAGAATTTTGTAATGTTAAGAGTATATAGTCATATTTTCATATATAGATGTAAATAAACTCTGCAGGATATAAAGAAGGAATAAGAGTGGTGGTCACCTAAGGGAAGAATTAATGAGGAAAGATGGAAACTTAAATATATATATATATACATATATATATATATGTATATATATATATATGTAAATATTGAACAATGTAAGTGTATGTCTATTTAAAAGAAGTACAATTATTTGACTTGTTTTTGTATTTTTACTGATTCCATCATCAAAAGGATTGAAACAGTTATGTATTTAAGCACAATCTATATCTTATCATTGTCAAAAGAAAACATAATGAATTAATAGTGAAATCACCAATATTAACAATATAACAAAGCTAGATGATATATTTGGGAAAGGCAATTTTCTTCTTTAATATATAGGATTTTCCAGTGGAACGCACCATAGAATCATAGTTAAGGTCGAGTTGTTGTTCTTGAGGGAAAAGTGTAGTATCATAAAATAGCCTTACTGATCTCCTATTAAATAAATATCTGGCATTTTAATTTGGGGTACATTTTTTATTAGTTTAGAATGAGTCTTTACTTCTTCCCCCAGCCTGAGAAACCCTTGCTAGTACTAAATGAACTATTTTTTATGGTTAAGGAAAATTTTCACAGGATAGACAAGGTAATGTTTGCAAATAATGAGTTTAGTATCCTTTGGTCAAAATTATACTGGATTTAAATACCAATTTTTAAATTTGAGATTTTACTTAAAACTTCCCCAATGTCCTAATTGTATGACTTCAGCAAGTAATTTTTATTTCAACCTTTTTTAATGGGATGTGACAAAAATCAGATGATTTTTATGTGTAAAAGAGTACTTTGTAAATTTTAAGGCACAAGATGTCTATGATATTATTATAACACAGCTCATTTGCTAAATTGTATGCTATGGTTCTAAAAACAATTCTGGACTTTCTAAAAAGAAGTCACCTTTTGTTTATCAGAACAGGAATTAGTAACACCTTTAGACTGGATGTTAGTTGTTTTCTCTAGATGCTGCTGACATGCTTGAAGAATAGTCACATAAAAAGATGACAAAATGTGTGGGAGGATTAATGAGAGTTGAAGCCAGGACCACAAAAGAGGAAATAAAAATGAAAAGTCAAGGGAGAAGGAAAGAAGGCACATGATGAAAAGAATCTACATTGTCACTGTTTCAGACATAGTTTACCCCTGTAAATTTCCAACTGAGGAAACTATTTTTAAAAGTCATTTAAATATTTGTTTATTGTAGTTACAAAAATCATCATAGTTAGTAACTTTCCCAAATTTGGAAGAGAAATATGAAAATTAATGAACTTTAAAACTTGTTCTTAGATACTTAGATGGAACACATTATTGATACTATGTATAAGATAGACAACTGATGGGAACATACTGTATAGCACAGGGAACTCTACCTGATGCACTGTGGTAACCTAAATGGGAGGGAAGTCCAAAAGGGAGGGATGTCTGTATGTGTATGGCTGATTCATTTTGTTGTGCAGTGGAGGCTAACACAACATTGTAAAGCAACCATACTCCAATAAAAAATAGTAAAAAAAAATAATACTGATGTTTTTATGTTTATAAATACCATAGTTTACATTTTTATGCTGATTAGTAGATTTAGCTACTTTTTTCCAATAGCCCTGTCTTCCAAGATTATAAAATGATATTTCAAGCTAGCATGATATCTGTGCCTTATTATTTTATTTTTTTTTCTTCTTAATGCATTGATCCAATGTTGTGGTTGCTGATATATCATGCTACTCCCGTAGCATGGGTGTTTTTTCTACCTTCAGTTTCTTTGAAACTTTGTCCTAGATTCTGAATTGCTTACTGTCTTCTTAGGGGTTACATATTTCAGAACATGAATAAAGAGACTCCAACTATCTAAGTTTTTCTGAGGACAGATAAGACTTACAGGGTTTGGAATTATAATGATAAATTCTTATGTATATACATGATGTTATCACACCACAGACAAAAGAGAGCAAGAGTAGATAAATCAGTACTTCTCTCAGTTGATTCACAGCTTTTTCACTAGGGTTTGGATTTAATCCAAATTGATCTTTGCATAATTTTCATCAACTCAACTAGACAAGTTCCTAGTAAACAGAAAGAAGCAAAGAAATACTGAAGATGAAAGGGTTTTACATGTCTAGCCTAACCTTGGGCAATGTCACTCCTAATAACAACAGATGGTATTACTTCCTCTGAAGTCCTGTTTGCTGGTATTATAAATGACTAAAAATTGGGATTTTTAACGAAAGTGCTGACAGAGACTATCCAAGACCATCTCACAAGATGACATTTATTTGCATTACTGGTAACTGCAAAGGCACGGTATTTTCTCTGCATTATAATTACATGGCATTTCCTACAATCCAATATCCAAAAACATTTCAAACGTGAGAAACAATAGGAAGTTAGCATGTAGCAAATTATGAAAGATTACCAGTTCAGCAAGATGCAGAATCACTGATTTTTTTCCCCCCGTACACAATAAAACATGACATCTCATTTACCTTTCAGAAACAGAAAAATCAAGAAGAAAGAATTCTAAACTGGGATTCAGAAAGAAAAAATTCAACTGGTCTGGCAAATCTTTCCAGCAGCCATTCGCTTGGGCCTGCTGCTTTCTGGTTTTGAAAGTTAATTAGCACGAAAGGAAGACAGCTGCAACGACTCAGCAAAGACTGGATGGACCCTCCTTCTTGCACTGTTGTCATGTTTTGGAAGGTGTCTCAGTGACTTTTGACCATTGACAGTTGTCAGATGCCAGTCATATCAAATGCCTTACTCATAATTATAGTATGTTAGAATTAAAAGAGAACTTTATGGGCTATAATGATATAAATATGGATTATTATTATATATAATATAATAATGAAGAAACCAAGTGCCAAAGAAGATGAATAGAACATTTCATATAATGCTACACCCCAACATATATAATAAGTGAACAGCTAAGCATGCCTGGAGCTCAATTTTTTTATTTCTACTTACACATTTTTTCAATTCTATCCCTATTTCTATTATAAGAGTAGTTGTTAGTACTGATAGTAGTGATTGTCAGTATTTTACTGGTAACACTAGTACTTGAATTTGGCAAACTCTTTAATATACCTTATCTCATCAACAAACCTCTGAGGATTTAATGATTTGCTGCTTCTGCTAAGATCCCAATGATGTTGATTAAGAAACTGAAGAAATGAAGAAATTAATATATGTGGCATATTTATATATATGTACATATATATTACATTATGTGAGAGACATTATGTACAAAGCTTTATAAAATTTTATTCCATTTTCATAATTGTTCTGAATTTGTTTCTGTATTAGTACGTAGTCATCCAGGAAACAAGGTTCAGAGAAGAAAAATAACTTATCCAAGTCACATAACAAGTAAGTGATGAAGCTGAATTTGAATCCACCTTATTGATAACTTTTCACCTGAACAAGCAAATAATTTGCTCAAGGTTAAGCAGTGGGCATTAGAATGAAGTTTCAAATACAGGATTTCAGATTCTGTTATCACTTGCATTTTCCATAGCATTGCACTTTAGACTTTTCCCAGACATTCCTCAACACATTCTTTATGAGGAGAAACTATTTTTCAATTTCTAAAGCCTTGAAGTTCTGAGTGAGGTATACTTCTTGCCAGTAGGGATATTTGTGGTGAGTCTCAGTAATGGGAATTTGGCAGCATTAATCAGTTTGAATGTCTACCCAATTTAACACTCAGATCTCCTTTTAAGATTTCTATTGTTTAAGATATTTCATTATGTGTATTCTCATGTACATTAAGTGACAATAGATATGCTATCTATCTTTCTATGTATCATCTATCTATTCATATTCACTTAGCTATCTATATTATCTACCATCGATTTCACTCTATTGGATTGACGTGGGATAAAAGTGTAAATATATCCATATTTCCTCTGTCCTTATATTAGGAAGAAACACTTATACATTATCTTCTGTAGCATATGGTTATTTCCCCAAGAATTAATGCTTAAATTGATCATGTGTAATATTTTGTCATTTTTTTTTCTGAAAAAGAAGATGTACATTGAAATGTCTAAGCTTCCAAATCAAACTATTTTTCTGGGCAAAAATATACTATTTGATAAAGATATGTATTGGAGGATATCCCAGGATCTCAGCCGCATGAGCTAAGTGGCAGTTATGTTTTGTTAAAGGAAAGTAAATAGAATAAAAATCATAGTAACAGTATAATGGATGAAATGTTATTAAGAAATGAAATTTAAGTGAGATCATAGAAAATACCACCAAGGTATTTCCCCAGTGAGCATCCATAACAAACAATCAGGTAAAGGCAGCCCAAGATATAGAAAGAAATATAGTTTTGTAATTCAAGAAGGATTAAAAAAAAAAAACCTGCATTGTGATTAAAAAATCACTTACATAAGCACAAGATGGACTTAACAGACATAAAATAACTTTATATGAAAATTTTGAGAAAAATACCAAAGAATAATGACCTCAAAGCATTAAAAACCAACTGGAAGTGATAGTCCTAAACACAACACATAGTAACTTAGTGAACATATAAAAATAGTCTTGAAGCAAGAAAATGAAAAATTCAGGAATACTAGTTGGAAGATTATTGTAAGATTGCTATGGTTAATAATACAATGAATACTTTTGAAAGATTGCGATATTCCAGCTACTATGCTATGGTCATTTCATGCATTATTTTATTTAATCGTTTGAATTATCCAGTGAAGTCGATTATTAAAATCCCAAACTTAATCCAAGATTCTTAGATCTTGATTAGAGATCAAGATCTAAGAGTTGAACTGAGTTGAATTTATTTGCTCAGAGGCATGAGAGATAAAGATAAGACCAGAATCCAAACTTGTCTAACCCAAATGCTGTTGCCTTAACAGAAACTCTCAACTGCTCCCTCTGCCATCCAGTAAATGCGTGGTGCCTGTTAAACCAAACTGTCCCACACCTTGATGCATGCTGTTTTTTCATGTCCAACATAATATAAGGAGTGAATTAGTGGTGGTTGATGAAATACACATCCTTTAAAATATAACTAAATTTTTGGTAGTTTTTATCATTATAAATCAAGTGTATCAAAAGTAAAGCCAGGACTTCCCTGGTGGTGCAGTGGTTAAGAATCCGCCTGCCAATGCAGGGGACACGGGTTCGAGCCCTGGTCCGGGAAGATCCCACATGCCGGGAAGAGCGGCTGGGCCTGTGCGCCACAACTGCTGAGCCTGCACTCTGGAGCCCGTGAGCCACAACTATTACGCCCGCGTGCCACAGCTGCTGAAGCCTGCGCGCCTAGAGCCCATGCTCCGCAGCAAGTGAGGCCACCGCAGTGGGAAGCCCGCGCACCGCAGCAAAGACTAGCCCCCACTCACTGCAACTAGAGAAAGCTGGTGTGCAACAACGAAGACCCAATGCAGCCCAAAATAAATTAAAAAAAGAAAAAAAAAAAAAGTAAAGCCACATTTAAAAATATCTCTAGTAGTCATATTTTTCTTTTCCTTGTCTAATATACATGTCCCCTCTGGACTTTGGTTTTCCTTTTGGGAATAGCCCCTCAATGATTCCCAGTGACTACAGTTTGGTGAAACTGATGGAGTCCTGCCTCCTCCCTCGTGTGTGGAGGGTGACCTATGATGCAGACCTAATGAATGTATTCTATCCCCTGGGCCATGGCCATTGTTTGATGATTATAACTCAATTTGGTCCAGTAAGACTCAGTCAGAGACTTTACAGAAAAAGAAGCTTTTTTTCCTCTTGGGTGGCTAATCTGGAGGATATAAGCTGAGAGACTGTGGTGAAAGTAGGCGGGTGAAGAAAACCTACCTGAGAGTAATTCAGTGTGAGTATCAGTATGCCAGATTGAGAGAAACAAAGAAACAAAAAATAAATAAAAACAAAAATAAACCTAGTATGTCCCATGAAATATTTGGACAACATAAATACTAAAAAATTATGTGTTGTTTATCTGAAATTCACATTTGATTGGACTTTATTTTATCGGACAACTCTAAATGCAATGAAAACAGAAGCAAGCATTGGAGAGAGAGAGAGAATCCAACATTATCATCTGAGATAATAGATCTAACATAACCAAAAATCAACTGAACCTTGGACCTTTAAGTTATATGAGTCAAGAAATCATTTCTGTCACTGACAGCAAAAGGAGTCTTGCCTAAGAGACTGTTCCAAAAAATAAATGAAAAGAATCCTTCTACTTAAAACCTGTTTGAGCCACTAATATAAGTAGAAGACATAAAAGCTTATACTAGTGTGTTTGTGGGAATAAAGAATAAAAGAAGGTGGAATTACATGACATCTCGGAGTTTGCAAAAGTAGTATCTGATATCTTGTCTAACTCTAAAATTATTTATATTGTGACTGCATCCAGAATGCTAAGGTCAAGGTTATTTGTCCTAAGGAAGGATTAAGCAGCCCAAGAAGAAGAGATTTTATCCTTATATAAAGTCAAAAGGAATATATGTAATATAAATACCTGGAGAAAAACACAGGGTCATGATTAATGCCAATAATTAAATAAAATGTAGAGAGAAAAATACTGTAAGAAAATGCATGCAGTAGGCAATGATGAAGCTATTTCCAATTATCCTGCTCACAATATTATCTCCTTTCTTTGAATTTCTATGCCTCTTATCCATACCATTATTTACCATTCATTACTGAGCTCCACACAATGCTGTCTCTCATATTATGAGACAGATTCATTTTTTACTAGATTGTAATCTCTGTAAGGGTCGTATCAAAATGAAACTTTTGGGGGTAATGAACCTGTTCATTATATTGATAGGAGTGACAGTTTCATGGCTGTATACATATGTCAAAATTGATCAAGCTGTACAGATTAAATATGTGAAGTTTACTGTACTTCAGTTATATATGAAAACATTAAAAAAAAATGTGGACTTGGCTGCAAATTACTCAGAGACCATAATGCCGGGCTAAGAACCAGAAAAGAGCAAAATAAGTGGGGGGTTTAACTGAACTAGAGAACAAGTACAACTTTAGAGGTCACTTTCTTGAAAAAGACAACCAATAAATAGTCCCAAAGACAAGGTACAATATATTCTGTGCTCCAAAATTAATGGGGCCATATCAGGGACATGGTGGCAGAAGCCTTTAGGCAATAATGATTCTTATTGTCAGGTAAATACGACCTTCCTGTTTCTAAAGATCTCTTTTTCAGTTGATTCATGGATTGATGCATAGTGAAGATGAAGGGTCTAGTCTCAATCCTTGGGGCTTTCTGATATTTAGAGGTAAAACAGAGGAAAATGGTAAAACAAAGACTGAGAAGGAGTAGCTTATGAGGTAAGAGAAAAAACACAAAGTGTGGAGTTTTGGAAACAATGAGAAAAATAATTTGTATTTTATGAGATAGAATGAGGACACTGTCAAAGCTGTTGACATGTCAACTAAAACTAGGGCAGAGTTGGAACGCATCCCTGGCATACTGTACCCTGAATATGAGACCACAAGATTGATTCTAAAATCTCACCTGCTGGTGAAGATAGGATTACAATCCACTGCCAGTCTTGGTTATGATTAGCTCAGTGGTTAGATGGAGCTTGCAGCTAAAACCTTAGAGATTGGGAAGGGCTGGGACAGGGGAAGACTATGAGATACAGCCATTTTTCTATGTCCCCAAACTCCTGACATAGTGTCACTGGCAAAGCAAGCACCAGATAAATATTTGTTGATTCATTGACACATCAATAGAACCAAGGAATCTGCATATGATAATAGGGGTGAATATTTCATATGACTCATCTGGAAGAAAGAAGGATAAAATATATGATTGAAGTCTATGAGATTTTGAAGTATCTGAATTGAATGAATGCAAATGTCCTCATTAAATGCTTGATTATTAGTACTTTGAGGATCTCTTTAAACTTGAAAGACACAATTGTGAATAAATTAAGGTAATAAGACTAATGATAAACAGTTAATATACTTTTGGATCTAAAGTGGCAGGATGGGCTGGACATAGAGGTAGGCTTGAGAAGAGTTGAGAAAAGTTGATAAATGATAAATCTAGAGTGGAAATTTAATATAATTTAATTCCATAAACATTTGGGAATAATGCTATACCCATTTGAGGTTGACATTATGGACCGCACTAAGTCCCCTACATACGAGCTAGTTCTTTACCAAGAGCATGTTCATAAGTCCAATCTGTTCGTAAATTCAACAAAGTTAGCCTAGGTACCCAACTAACACAATCAGCTATATAGTACTGTACTGTAATAGGTTTATTATGCTTTGCACACAAATAATACATAAAAAACAAACACGAAAAATAAAGAAAACATTTTTAATCTTATAGTACATTACCTTGAAAAGTACAGTAGTACAGTACAACAGCTGACATATAGGGGCTGGCATCAAGTGAACAGGCAAGAAGAGTTACTGAGTGGAGGAGGGCGAGGAGGTGGGAGATGGTAGAGCTGAAGGATCGTCAGCAACAGGAGACGGAGAGCAAGCTGCAACTTCACTCACACCTGACACTGATGGCACAGGTGCTGGTTCCTTGCTGGATTCAATTCTATTTACCCTCTTGAAAAAACGATCCAGTGATGTCTGGGTAGTAGCTCTCATCCTCTTCCAGTATCTCCAGCAAAGATATTGTACTACTATACTCTATACAGTACTGTACAGTAAAGTACACAAAAGCACAACCAGTTGTAGAGGATGCAAGCACGGGACAACGTACGGCAGACACGTGAACTAATTTAAGTGATTGGACATGCGAACACACGTTCACATCTTTGAAAGTTAGCAGCTTGAAGTTTCATATGTAGGGGACTTACTGTAAAGCAATGCCCTCCTATAAACTCCTCCTCATTTCCCCCCTTGTGAACTTAATGATGACCTGAATTGACAGATATTCTGTCATTTCTCACACATTTTCAATGGAGGACAACTATTTAGAATGAGAGCACAACTACTCAAGGACTTTGTAACAAAGAATGTTTCCCCTCTGTTTGGGAAGATTGTCTTTATAATCAAGGGCACAGCTTTGGAGTGTACTTGGCATTCCAAATCACCTTAACCAAACTTGGAAATGATTAAGGGATGCTGCAGCCAAATAGCTTTTGCCCACAAATGGAAGAATATAGATTTTCCTTATGGTTGAATGGTTTGAATTCCATGGGTAAAAGCATCTTTGATTAAGAGAGGGAGGAGATTGTTTCTATTGAAGATCCTAAATTTGCATACAACTTATACTATCAAAATTCACATCCCTCCCCTTAAAATTCAGTTCATTTTGAGATTGTTTTGTACTAAAAATACCTAACTTGTTAGTCATAGTATCTTCCTGAGTTGATGGTTTTCTTTAATAAAAAAGATTCAGTTATATATTAAATAGTTATTTTCAGTCAACATTACACAGTGTTTCATACTTCTGCTTAGTATTTTATTTGATTAAAAATAAACTCTATATGTTTACATCCTAAATCACTAAAGAATAATAGAACTCATGTTCCAAATAACTTCAATAGTGATTTATGTATACATTGTGTATAGATAATTTAGCACACGTGACTGTCTTGTTTTGTGGTGTTTAGTATGAAACTTAAGAATAGTTGAATAGTTATAAGCCATGCCTATATTAATTATCACTCTTGATAAAAGCATTTTATGTCAAAATTGTTTCATCCAAATCTACTGTTAGAGTCCAAGTATTTTTATAAAAAATATTATTAAAATGCAAAAACTTCAGTTGGCTTATTCTAAAAAATTTTTCTAGGACTGTCATTCTGAGATAATACGTGTAAATAACTTCTATTCTCTAAAAAAATTACCTACAGAAATAGATTCTTGCAAAGAGGATTAATTGCTCGTATTTTATTTGACCTGACAGGACAGCCAATGTTTTCCACTTTCCAGTGTCAATGTGCGAGCCCCCCCTGGTGGGCATTGTTCAAAATAAAATTTAATTCTACTGATAAGCAAGGTTAAAAGTGTTCACTCTTATTAAGTTTACTGTGTTGGAATGCATTTGCACGATGCAGATAGCTTTGCATTTCTGATTGAATATTGTCAAAAGAACATTATGTAGCTACACATACCTTAGGATGCCATCAGCTACCATTGCCTGAAATATCTGTGTATTTAAAATTTTACATATACATTTTTATATTTATGTGTGTGGGGGGGTTTATGTGTATAAAATAATATGAGCTATTCATCACTTACATTTGTTGGGCAAACATTTTTTATTTTGGTTTGTGCTATGTATATTTGCACTTATGGATAGGGTTTTGGCTCCTAACTGGGGTGATTGTACTATAGAAAAAAACATGGATTTCTACATAAGACTAACTTTATTTGAACTCCAACTGTCCCAATTATTGGCATGCTGATCCAAAGCAAATTACTTACCCTTTCAGAACCTAATTTTCTTCATCTGTAAAATGAGGGTAAAAATACACACCAATATGACACAGTTGAAATGGTAAAGCCTCTTCCAAAATTTTTATCCAAGTTTTCCCTGGAGTCCTGTGGCATCTGTGCTTAACAACACACATCTTTAAAATGCATAAACATGTACACATTTTTATTATTAAACATCAAGAATGATGGAGACAAATCTAAGGAATTCTAAGATCAAAATGCATTATAGATTGTGCTTTGGGCTGAAATAAACACAAAGAAAACAACTGGATATTTCTCTTGATAGAAATAAATTATACACTTCTGTATTATCCAAGACTAGTGACATAGGTTAGTTCTTTAGAAATGGACAATACATGCTTGTTAGTTGACTGATTGAATGTGCAGGAGCTCTAAAAATAGTGAAATCAAGTGCTAGAGCTTATTAATAAAATGACATTGAGCTTGGGAGTGTTTATATAAATGCTTTTCTGCGAAATTATTTGTAGATGTGAAAGAAAATCTCTTTAAAATGCATTCCTAAGACATTAGATTTTCTCTATATGTACAACTAACTCTGTAAATTTTGTCTGAATTGAGGTGATTTAAAAGGGTGAATTATAATGCTATTAGATTTTGCCAAACATTTGTTACCATAAGAACCTCCTAGAATGGTGTGAAAAATACAGATTACTTAAATTTACTGCAGAGAATTGAATCATAATTTTCTTTTGCAAGTGCTTGGAAATCTATATTTACAAGAGCAACCGAATTTATTTTTATGGTTATCTAAACCTTAGGTCTATTAAATTGATTCAATTCAGAAAAAATTTGCATAAAGAGAATGAGATCACGTAGAGCTCAGTTTAAACATTAAAAAAATACTAGAAGTTATTAAACAAGCAAATAGTGAAATTGTAGTTATGGTCTCTTTTGGATAACTTTAAGTATCATCATTCACCCTTTACAGTAAGATAATGGATGCACTTTTTTCTTTGTTTTCAAATTATTGTACATTTTAAATAGGAAACAACCAACAGATAACTTAATAATTCACCGTTCTTTCTTTTATTTTCTTATTTTATTTTTATCTCAGAGAACACTCCTACCAGAGTGAGAAATCACTAAGATGTCAACAATTCTGAACTTGTTAAATTTAAATAAATAAATATCCCAATTCCATAAGAAAAAATTAAAGACCTGAGGTTTATTAGTTAGCAACTGTATTAGTTTTCTATTGTTTTGTCACAGGTTACTAAAAGTTTTGTGGCTTAAAATGACAACATTTTATTATATCATAGATTCCCTGGGTCAGAATTCCAGCAGATTTTAATTGGTCCTCTACTCAGGGTCTCAAAAAGCTGAAACCAAGATGTCAGCCAGGTGAGTACTCATCTGGAGTCCTGACTGGGGAAAGATGTTTCCTTGGGTTGTTGGCTGAATTCACTTCCTTGTAGTAGGAGACTAAGGTCCCCACTGCTTTGCTGGCTATCAGCCAGTGCCACTTTCAGCTACTTGCAGACTGCCAGGTCGTCTCCTCTCTCTCCGCAACAGATCATTTCCTCCATGTCAGATCCTCCTTATACTTCAAATCTCTCTGATTTCCTTCTGCTACAACCAGCCAGAGAAAACTACTTTTAAAGGGCTCCTGTGAGTAGATCAGCCCCACCCAAATAATCTTCATATTCTATAGTCAATTTATTTGGGACTTTAATTACATCTGCAAGAGTTCTTGACAGCAGTGCCTAGAGTGGTGTTTGATTGAGAATGAAAATCTTGGGATGCTACCTTAGATTTCTGTCTACCATAGCAGCTAACACATTGTAGCATTTTTTTCAACATGCAGATAATTTAAAAATATGTCATGAAGTCTGGCCCTAGATTCCTACTGGACTTCCATAGTTCGTGTTACAGTTAAAATGAAAGAAACAATAATTCAACTCTGTATGATGTTAGATGAATAAATGTTTCTACACAGAGGTTCATAACCCTTTCTGGTCCAGAATCCCTTTGAGAATCTAAAGTAAGGTTGGAACTAGTACCTCACCTCCCCAAATGTATACATACATTTCCAGGTTTTCTAGAATCCCAAGTTTGTTTCTAATCTACGTGAAAGGGGACAAAAAATGAAATTAATCAATATCTGTGTATGCGTCTGGTAAAGTATTATCAAAGAAGTAGAGAAAGAAAGAGTAATTGGAAAAGGGTAGAAAAATAGAGAAGGAATTAGAAGAAAATAAATACAAATGGCAAGAAAGTATAATAGATAGAGGTGTAGGGTAGGTATTTACGAGTGGTTTCGGGCACCAGTTCATGATCTAGTACCAGAAATTGCATTTTTTACTACTCCAGTACCTGATAGGATTCAAAGATAAGTTATTTGAAAATGCATAGTTTGAAAGATTTTATTGACATATTATTTTGTTTATTATAATATGATATAATGAGATATTCTGTAATTGTATATCACGGCATTCTGACATTTTAAAGTCTAGGTTGTGAGTTCATTTTCTATATATTAAGCAACCAAAGGAATCATGACTCCTTGAAAATACCTTAACTAGGCAGAAAATACAGCTTATTCACCTGACAAAATCACAGGATCTGGTTCTCTGCTTGTAAAACACTTGAGCTCTTTAGTGCTGAATTTTTTCATTATGACCAAAAAAAAATAAAATACCACATAGAATGAAAGCAGGGGAATGTGACGGAGAAATAGACCAAATATCCTCCGTGGATGGCTAGTGGCTGCCACTTCGAAGGTCTATGAAGGAAGATTTGATTTCTTTCTCCCAAGATGCAAAATGACGGGTCCAGGATGTGTGTTAATGTGTAACAGTGACTATCTTACTTCATTGCTCTGTGACAAATGCACTCCCGGTTTGTGGAAAGCTGAAAATTAAATGCAGACATCGGAAAGATGGGGGTGAAAGGGATTTGTTAGGTGTTTGCACTGAGATGCTAAAGAACTCCCATTAAGTTACATGTTGTAATAATTAAAACATTGCTTTGAATTGGTTTCAAAACTTAAGCAGATCCAGAGAAACTAGAGAGGGAATTAGGAACTAATTACATTAAAGTACTGAAGATCAATTTCTCATGGGTTGGTAGCTTCACATTATTGTTTCTTTAAAACAGTGAAGACAAACATTATAAGGAAATATCAAAGAATGTTTTTCCAGGGCTCTGTATTATTCATCAGTATTAAGCACTTTTGTAATAGAGTTTAACTGAGTTAGCTTATCTTTATTTTAGTAGTACCCATTGCACCCACTATGAAGTTTGCTGCTCTTAACAACAGCAAAAGATGCCAACAGACATTTATTTATTTAAAAAAAATCAGTTTGGAAGTGGAAGGGACTGGATTTCAAAAAGTATTTTCCACCTCTGAATGGAGATGATATTCATATATGATCAGTAAATTCGAATCAAATCTAGTCAGCATCATTTTCTTCTTCTTCCTAAAGAGTACCTCTGATATTTGATTAAATCAACCCTGTAGTGACCCCATGCTTCAAAATGAAGCAGACTTTCTGTCCATTTCCTTGTGCTTCTTGGTAATTTTGGAGGCCCTTCTGGCTCACCCACATTGGAAAGGGGAAGAGTGTGAGTGAGAGAAGGCAGGTCCCCATGGGAAATGCAATATTACCATTAACGTTGTGACACTGGTTCACGTAATCCACCATGCTGTGGAATTTCTTCCATCTTGTTCACCTTTCTTCTTCCTCTGAAAGACTGTTCCATATGAGAGCAAAGCTGAAGGATATTTTCTAGAACAAGTTGTACTTACGGCAACCATGAGAACATACCTTGCAGGCTTCCAACTAGAGGGAATGTAATGTAACAAGTGTTCCAGTTGTTTGCTGCATGGTACAGAAACTCACTGCCTATGTTTCCCATGGGCTTCTCCAAGCCAATGACTGAGTCTGGCAGGCATTATGAAGGCAAACTTTTTCCTGGGAGACATCTGACACCTCAGATGGCTGACTTTGGCTCAAGAGCTCACTGATGACCTTGACAAGCCTTCCTTGGTTTGCCAGCTGCCCAGAACATTTACACCATCTCTCCTTCCCTCTATTCTTCACCTGGGGTTGGACCTGCCTCATGGTGTGACAGCTGTCCGCATGTTCCACAGCTCTTCTCCGTTTTCTTTCTCAAGGATTTTCCCCTCACAAAATCATTGCCTGTTGAAGCTGACCTTGAAGTCTTTCTCAGAGGACCTGGACTAACACAGTCTATTATTTAAAGTTATATAATAATATTATTAATAAGGCAGAGAAAAAATAATTGGACTATTTTCAGGCATTTTTACAGAATTACAGGATATTTACAGAATTAAATATGTGTACAAACGAAAATGGGTCTATTGATGGGAATAAGACTGAGAAAGTTCAGTTCCATCTTAGAGTCTCAGGTCCCTATTGTGATAGCAGATTTTTAATGATAAGGGTGTTTCTTTTCCTACTTATTGAACTTTGTTAAGTCAGATCTTGCGGCTGTCTAAACATATCTTTTGGTATATTTAAAGAAGTGTTGAATTTAAAGTTTATATCTGAGTTTACAGGCAGGGCATTGAGCTCTATTATATATCTCATTTATTCCAACTGTGTTATTTGATGTGACTTTTCTTTTTGCTTATCTCCAGCTCAGCAGCCAATCTTCACCAAACTAAAGGCAACAAAACCCGCCAACAGAAAAGATAAAAGCAGCCCCATCTAATAGGCTCTATTGGCATCACTCTCTCCTTCATATAGAAAAAAGATTCAGTATTACTTTTTAGAATTATGTGGGAAATATATGTTCTCCTGCCAAACACTAAGCACAGTGGTGAACAAGAGGAGAAAAATTTTCAAACTTATTTTAAAAGTAAAGCCCCATTTACAAATAAAATTTTATAATTATAACTCTCAACAGTTATTTTATGAACAAAGAATTTCTATTCTACTTTTTTTAATGGACAGTTTTGTAACACAAGTTAACTATTTGGTGGATACATACACAGACACATGTAATTTATATATATATATTTCTTGGTGTATAATTTTTAATTGTGCTATGTTTAAATTACACATATTTAGGTGTGTTTAAAATTAAATTTGAATCAAACTTTAGTGGAATCATGAAGTCTATTCATTGGAACTAGGAGAACATACTTTGAAAAAACTCACTGAGCTATTCATACATATATATGAGATACATATAAGACATTTATATATAAAATATTTGTTAACCCTGAACATAACAAATTTATACATAACATATATATGATATCCCTGATTACTTATTTTCTATTAGAGAAATGTACTCCAAGATGTATGCTCCCAGAGAGAAAAAAATTGCCTAAAAAACAATAAAAACGGAAATGGGATGAGGCAACATGATTCAAATAGATGTTTTTTCTTTAGATTAAACTGACACAGAGTATTTATTATATGCATGTACCAAACCAAAGTTTGGTAGATCTTTCTTTATCTCACTGAATTAACTTGATTTCATAGAACTGTGAAAACTATTTTGACTCTATTTTAGTGCTTTGCAAAGTTGCATTACCTTTTTCAGGCTGGGTCACTTTATTTAGAAAAGACAGACCCCAGAGTGTAAACTTGACTTCCCCAAGTGCCTATTTCTTTAATTGGGAAAATTTGCTTCCATGTTTAATATTTATTTAAATTTAGAGTTTAATATCCAGCATACATACACACACACACACACGTGCACACGTGTGCGTACCTGTATGTATGTGTGTATGATCTTTATTTTTAAAGATAATGATACTGACAATGGTTTGATCAATGTGTGAATATGATTGGGAAAATGTATGCATAATTAACAATGCTTCCCACACTGAACATATTACATTTGTGGTTGCAGGAGATATTTGAAAAACCTGTTGTAATTTGTTCTGGTTTTCATCTCTTTGGTGTGAAATCTTTACCCAGAAAGGACTAATCTATATTGAGTTCAAATCTACCTCTAATAGGAATTCTGCTCTGTTACAACATAGGACATGCCAGCTGCAGGAGATACAGAGAGAGAGCTGGTAGGTTTGTTCCATTATTGTTGATCTTAATCCATCATTTAAACTGCCGTAAGATTTATTGGTAGAATTGACAAAACCATACGAAACAATTTTGCTAAAGTATAGCACGGGCAAATAAAAATGGGCATTGATTGTAAGGGCAAAGATAACATGATACTCTCACATTTTGTGGAAATGAAAAATGGTTAAAACTCATAATCTTTAGTTGTTAAACCACTCCTCCAGCCAGTGCACAATAAATGTTACATGCAATGTTGATGCTGTCTTACATGGGTTCTATTTTCGAGTCTTCTAATCTTCTTGGTTAGTAGGGATACAGACATTGAAAGCCCTGCTACTTATTGCTGCTTTATGGCAATGACTCCTTGCTGCCTCCACCATCTAAGCCCTCACAAATGCACTGTGAAGATTTACATTCATAACAAGTACAGAACCCTGGAGGGAGGCTTGCAGCTATGAAATTTACCTCTTAAACCCCGAGCATATCTTTGTCAAGGAAATAAGTTACATTAAACTTCTCCCCAAACCCTCCTCACCTTTGAGAAAAATAATGTCCTTAATTCTACCAAAGCACTAGAAAAGCTAGGACAAGTCCAAGAATCTGCCAAGAGGGGAAAACTACCAGGTGTTTAAATGGCAAACATCCATGGGATACAGTTGAATGAATAAAGATGAATGAGGATGAAACATTTAGTTTGAAATGAATTCAAGTGAAAATTAAGCCAGACTGTGACTGAAATATAATTTAATCTGTTCATTTTGCTCTAGTTAACCCCTACATATAAAAATATGTGCTGAGAAAACAGGAACTTGGTATAATATATATTGTAAAAACATATGGTAAGTTTCCAAAGAGAAATGTCAGCCCCCAAACCAAGCAAACATAGTGCTCCCACTGGACACAAATTAAACCTGGGAAGCCTGTTAAGGGCATAGCCAGAAAAAATATGACATATATTATAGGAAATGGGAAAGATAAACTAAATAGGGAAAGATAAAACATAAAGTCGCCAAAACTCACAAGACATTTTACTGATATGGACCCATTTCTTTCACAGACAAGTAATCATACCTGTAACGGAAAACTACAATCTAAGGATTAGAAAATAAAATAAAATAAAAACCTTCCAGTTTTTATTTCTTTGCCCCTCTTTCTTTTGTAAGGAAATAAACTATCGATAGAAGCATAATTGGAGGTGGGATGGGATAAAAGGATGACGTCCTTCACTGATCATGTCTGTAGAAACACTTTTTTCTTTGTCTCTAGTGATTGGGTTGCTATTTATCTTGGATTTTCTGAGAGTTTCTAATTTCAAATATTCTCTTCTGTGTCAGTTTGAGGTTTAGTACATAGAAAATTCAACATTTGCTAGTCTCTGAGAAGATGTATATCTATATATAATATAGATATATCTATAGTATGTATTATAGATATATATAACATATAGAAATAATAAATGTGTATATATATAGAGAGAGAGAGAGACAGCAACAGAGAGACAGAGAGACAAAGAGGGACAGAGACAGAAAGAGACAGAGACAGAGATTTTATGGTGTTGGCTCTGGCAAGAGTTGATTTGATTTGATGTCCTAGGTTGAACCTTTCCAGGGGACCTCAGTCTTTTCTCTTAAGGCCTTCAACTGATTGGACAAGGCCCACCCATATCATGGATAGTAATCTGCTTTACTTGAAGCCTACTGATTTAAATGTTATTAACATCTAGAAAGCACCTTCACGGAAACATCTAGACAGGTTTTAATCAAATAATTGGGCAAAACAGGATGGCCAAACTGACACATAAAAGAATAAGGATCAGATTTTATATTGTAAATGGAGTAACCAAGGAAACTAAACACCACTGTAAACTTGTCACCCTAAGGCTATAATGTGTGGGGAGAATGAATAGATGTTAGTAGCAGGAAGAGTTAATGTTTGACAAATATCTATTTGCTCTGTGTAATTGCAAATTTGCCAGGCAGTGTCCACTAGTACTGGTTAGTAGATTCTATGTTTGTCACATCTAGCCTGAAATCATTAAGAGCTGGTGTATATTCTCTATTTCTTTGTTATTGCAAGATGGAGGAAGAGTGTATGATCTGCAGTAAATTTATACAAGGAGAAGTAAACCTGTGTTTTTTTAAGTCACCAAGATATCAGGGATTTACAGTTATTTCAGCCTGGTTATGATAGAGGCTTATACTGTGAATAAAAATAATGCATTCTCACTATAAAAGAGATTTTTTTTTGTTGAAAATTTATATACATATATATATATATATAGAGAGAGAGAGAGAGAGCAGAGAGAGAAGGAAATTAAGATTAGATGAGTATTATATTTACCTTATTGCACTTTCTTCCAGTATTTGAATCTATATACTAAATTAAAAATACAGTTGTTCTTAACTGTGACACACTCACAGAGACACACATATGAAATCACAAAATACACATACAAACACACGCACATCTTGTGTACTTACATTTAAAGACATAACATTGCTTATTGTGTTTGATTTCACATCCTTAAATTCTTCAGAAGTGTAATTAAATGATAAGGCTAGATAGTCCTAGGAAAGTCTAAACCCCATTGTTTTATACTTATGTTGTTTCCAACATTATGTTAATTGTAAAAATTATCTGAAAGAAACATACATATCACTGACAAGACCACATTACCAGTTCACTCCTTTAATATCCAGGATGTCATTTTTGCTTGTGTTAGTCAACTTTCTAGCCTTATCATAGGTAGGAATGCTAAAGACACTTCACTGATTTCAAAATATTTTTAAAAATGTGAACAATTATGTACATTTGTACTCTGCAATTGGAAATATTAATAAATTAATTCCACATGTTTAATAATATTTAATGGTTTTAATACAATATTTTTATAATTAAGTATCATAAAGTATTACAGTAAAAGTTCAGTATTATATTTTTTTAAAATTGAAATATGAATGTCTTATTTTATATTGAGAGCCAGATCTTATATACTGACGGAAATTTTTCAATTGTAAGAAAATATACAAAATTGAGTCTTTATCTGTTTTCAGTTTCTGCCTTTTAGCCAGAAAAGCAAAATAAAGAAAAAAATATCTTTCAAAGTGGATTGTTAATAAGTGTATTATGCGAGTTGATGACCCATTCACTATTTGAATTTCCATCAAATGTGTTTCGCCACTTCAATACTTTCCAAATTTTCTTCAAAATGTATTTATTTTTCTTTGCTTTCAATATTGTACTTGGCGACAAAATTTATTTCTTCAAATACTGATACATTGAAATTTTACAACCTACATTTTAAGATTTTTTTTTGTTGTTTTGACTTCAAACATTTTACATCATACTTTATTTCAAACTCCAAATATTTGGTTATTTTGAGAATTTTTTCCATTTCTAGAATTTTGAAATACTCATGAAAATCTCTCCATTAGTTACTGTATTCATTCAAATATGACAGAGACTTGTAGTGGGCTGTTCATATGCATGTAGTTCTTTAGGAAAGGGGTTCATTTTTAAAGTTACTCATATTTACCAGCATGTATATCAATTTTTCTTAAATTCATTTCAAGTACAAATGTAACTAATATTACAATTGTGTTTTTATGTCTGTGAAATGATTTTAAAAATGTAGTTCAGTGAAAGATAGAGTTGATTAAATATATCTTTTTGAAAAAAAAATGATTCCATGATATGTTGTGCCAGAATTTAAAATTTCAGCATATAAATATCACTGGCTCTTTTCCAAGCATGTGACAATTCACTTTAATGACAAAGCAGCTTGGATGCTTAAAATCTCCTATATGATGTAATAACAGAAATTTAAGATAAAAATTAAATAATCAGAGAGACCACTATTAAATAAAAAATAAATGAAATCCTCCAGTTAAATCTCAAATCTAATTATTGAACCTAAAATTGGTGCAGAGACACTGAGCTAGTTGTCAGAAGACAGAACTGCACACAATTTGATTTACAGTTGACTGAAGTTTCATTTTAAAGTTTAATTACTTGGACTTCACATATGCAGTATACATAGCATATCTAAACAGTATATTTCAAAGTGTCTGACCTGGTGTTACCAGTTGTAAATGTAACTATAAATTTATCATCGTTTGATGCATCCTATATTATATCTTATTTATAGGAGGTAAATTCAAGATATCTTTATATTTATTATAATATCATTAAAATAAAATACAAACTAAATATACTTCACCCATTTACTAATTTAATTATAAATAGATTACCAAAGTAATTGATGTAAATTAACTATTAGGGAAAAAAAGTTATCCCAGCTGTCCGCACATTTCTCCTCTACACAAAAGTTTTCAAGTATAAACACTATGACCATAATGGTGGCTGTTCTCCTTTCTCAGGCTCTGGATATGTCTGCTTAGCCTTACCTTCACTAGCCACGAAAGGAATCATCTAGGCTTCTCTGATTTTTAAAGGTGAAATAACTCACTTATTGTGGGGCTTCTGCATCTCTAGATGCTTATCCACCTAAAAAACGGGTATGACTTGGAGTTAGAAAAAATAGATACCAATATTTCCTTATCTGTTCCTCTGAATCATATGAGAAGCAGATTTCAGCTGCCTTTGAAAGATTGATAAACTGATTTCAAAATAACCGCAAGGCAGACCTTTAAACCATAAATAATATTCTCACCCAGAAATCATGCTTCTAAATATTTTAACTGTCTGGGGTACTTCTCTCTCAGAACAGTATACAGTAACATCTCTTTTAAGATAAACTGTAATTTGTGCATACACTAACACTAAAAATATTGATATCCAATTTCGTAACTAATTAGATTTTTAGTGTCTTTGGCTGTTGACTTATAAGGCACAGGCGACTTAAAGTTTACAGGTAAGGATTCCTGGAAGGTCACCCGGTTAGGTTTGTGCCATGGAGGTGTTGCAGGGAGGTGATGAACCCCCACAGAGGCGGTGGGAATACATGTGTGTAACTTTCCCAAAAAAGGCTATTGAAGTCAATTCTATTTTGGTAGATGCAGGACATAATGTAACACTTTATAAGTAGATGAATAGAGATAGAGAGAGATGAGTATGATAGAGAGAGAGATAGTCAGAGAATGGACTCAGATGAAGAATGCCTCATTTGTGTGCCAGCAGGTTGTTTACCTTGCTTTTTATAAGAATAAGACTATAAAGCCTATGATATGATGAATGCAAAAGTAATCTAATACTAGTGACTCAAATGACACATCCTTGTTTAAATAACCCTAATCTGGTCTGACACCTCTTCCAAAACAAACGGGGAAAAATAAGATAATGAACCTCCTGGTTGTCATAATAATGTATTTATCTACTCATCTAACCATTCTTTCTTAAGAAAGAACAGTATTTGATCCAGCCTTCTGAACAATTGCAACAATATTTTTACTCATATTTTATATGTATTTTTCTCGAATAGACGGTATATTTTGAAGCTTCCGTACTGAAATGAAAAGAGTCCTGGAATTGGAGAAGGACATCCAGGATTTGAATCCCTGTTCTAGCAGTTCTCAGCGGTCTGCCTTTGGGCAAGTCTATGATATCCAATTTCTTCACCTCTCATTGTTGTAAAGGCAAAATAAGGTAATATACATGACAGGTACATGCACGTCTTTTATGGAAGGGAGGAAAAATTTCAATTATGTAATGGGTTTTTAATTAACAAGCTGTAAACTAGATTACACTTTGTACTTGCCTTTGGTCATTATGTGTTTTTCTTTCCCTAACCAACCAGTAACTGTCATATGAGAGGCTGAAGAAAAAAGAAACTTGCATTTTTTTTTTTTTTTTTTTTCACATGGCCCTTGTATTTAAGAGGTAAGAAATAACTGTTTCAAGTCATAGCCTCTTTGGCATTTTTCAGTATAGCATGGTTCCATCTGAGCTTGGTGCAGTGGAAGGTGTTAGCAGTCTTAGTACGTGGTTTTACTTCTTAAATGAAACTGATCTATGGCATCAAGACCTGCTTTTCTAGTTAAAACAAAGAAAAAGGAAAAGAAAGAAGAAAGAAGGAAGAGAGATGGGAAGGAAAGAAAGAAAGAGGAAAAGAAAAAGTGTAAAACACTGAATCTTGATCTACGAGACTAATACTGGAAAAAGCATCATAAAATAAGGAGAAAACAATATTGCCTTTAATTGCACCTGAGCGTTGTTTTAATGCTCAACAAATGTACGCACAGAAACAAAATACAAAAAACAACAAAACACCCACACAAACATTTGACAGACTTTGACTAAGGGAGAAAACAACTCTGAAACAGATGTTTCTTTTCCCCCTTTTGCACAAACATTTTACTGAAATTCTTCACACCAGATTTTACTAATTAATCTGGAAAAGGGAGTGACGGATGCTGCTGATGCTAATCATAGGAAACAGACACCAAACTGCGGTCCATTTTTCCTATCTCTGACAGCAGCATCTGGCTCCTTGGCAGGCTCTGTCAACCTTTGCATTGATGTCCTAGGAGCTGCCTCAGGTCTGTCAGTTTCCTGGGATGTCGCCCCGGGGCTCAGGTTCACCACAATTATTTTATTTTGTTGTTGGTCACACAGAGTCTTGAAGAAATTCTTCCTTCTGTTTCTGTAATGGAAATATCATACACCAAAGTCAACCCCACACTGTTTTTCTGTAATCCTGAGATGTCTTTAGAGGTGTTTTACTTTTTAAGGTTGAATATCATCTTAGATATACTTTGAATTTTAGCCTAGAAGGAATGGCCAAATGGAGGAGAGTCAAATACCTCTTAAAGCAAAGCAGGACATTATTCAGAGGATCATAGGAATATATTATGGGTCCACTGACATAAGCCAAGGAAGGTTAGAAAGAAAGGGAGGAAGAGCTCCTAAATTAAGAGTCTCATTACTAGATTGCATTGTTAAGAAAAAAGAGAACAATCCCCAAAAGACATCAGACACAATTGACCAAAACTTTAAAACCTAATACAGAGGAGAAATGGGAATACAGAAAGGATTACTCTTCTCAATTTCAGAATGTATAAATTATAAATAAATTAATATAATTTTGGAACCTCAGAATGTTCTGAAGGGAAAGCTGTGTGTCACAAGTTACACTGCAACATATTAGTAGTCGTCATGTTAAGAAGCTTGCATTTGTTGTGTATTTTGTATCATATATTTAATTTACATAATTAGTGTAATGATCAGAGCCCTCCTGGTGTACTCTGGTAAGAAAAATAGCATGACTTAAAGGGTAATTGGTTGTTAAAAATATGAATATTCTCACTTCAAGGAATATTTTTGGTTTTAACTTCAAAATGTTAAAATGCTCTTTAAAAGAGATTATTTTTGTCTTTTTAATAGTAAAATACATATATTTCATATTATAAGACATTCAAACTGTATTGAAAAATGTAAAAAATGGAACATCCCCATTTTCTTTTCCTCATGAAATCCTCTTTGAAGAGACATCCCCTCTTAAAGGACTGGTCAATATGCATTTATATGTGTGCATTTGACACAAAAACTCCTTTTTTTAAACAAATAGTATCATGATACATGTGTTCTGAGACTTGGTTTTATGTTCAACAATATATTCTAGAGACATTTCAATGACAATTCACAAAGACTTCGTTATTTTTAATGGTTGCATTACGTTCAATATTATAAAGATTTTAAAATATATAATACACAATCCCCCCTTTTAATTGACAGTTTGTTTCCAGTATTTCAAAATTATGAGACAATATCACAATAAACCTCATATTTATACTATTGTCTACATGTGAAAATATTTATCAAGGATTAGATGCAGTTTCTGAATTTAAGGAGGGACTCATTTAAAGTTTTGGTATGTATTACCAAGTCGGCTCATTCATTAACCTTTGCTAATATACATTCCATCAACAGTAGAGGAGTGTTTTTATTTCCCCACATCATTTTTCAGCTCTTTAAAATTATTGTCTATCTAATACGATGTATCATTATGCATTGTTTTTTTTTCCTGATTCTGAATAAAGATATAAGTTTTGTGGTTTTATTGTCACTTGTATTTATTAAATGTGTATTGACTGATTAAATCTTATATTAATATTTTATTGGAGTATATGTAATTTTCCTAGTTGTATATTAGAATGCTATATATTCTGCATAATAATTATTTTTATTAAATATGGTACAAATTATTTTTTCAAACTGTAATTTATATTTTAATGTTTTTAAAATCTATTATAATGAAAATTTAAACATTGATATAGTCAAATCTGTTGGTTAATTCCTTCATGGTTTTTGGTTTTGTTTCTTTTTAGGAAGAATTTCCAC
Organism: Balaenoptera acutorostrata; assembly: GCF_949987535.1. NCBI lineage: Eukaryota > Metazoa > Chordata > Mammalia > Artiodactyla > Balaenopteridae > Balaenoptera > Balaenoptera acutorostrata. Next base: position 163,780,173 of record NC_080066.1, read on the forward strand.
AATCCAATATTACCTAAACTTTTATTTAAAATTTTTCTTTAATAGTTGTTTTAGTTCTTTAAACTATTAGGTGTTTATTGTTTTGTATAACATGGGGTGTGGTTTTAACTCAACTGTTTTCCTTCATTACAGACAATTTTCCACTAATTATTGATTAAGCAATAATTTCTCAAATTTGAAATTCTCTCTATCTTAAAGTAACTTTCTTTACACAAGTCAATTGTTTTACTCCATTCTGTTTTATTTGTTGATTTTGCTATTACTGTACCCCAAAATGATAAATACCATAATTTTGTAGAGATACCTAGTTTATAATTGACTTAAATAAAATATAGTTTCTGTCAAAAATAATTATCCATTTTCCCTATTTTTTCTTAAATTAAAATAAGAAGGAAAAAACTAGCTTGTAAAATGTCCTATAAGCCTGTATCTTCAAACAAACCATCCATTTTGAGAGAAGTGCCATGATTTCATCCAAAACGGTGAAATTAGAGATGGTGGAATAGACGTGGGTAAACTAAAATCAGTATAGTTTTCTTTTGTCATTAAGCAGACTCATTTCTAGCAAGCCAAGGAAATCATGGATATATCCTGAGTTAGCCTGAGTAATTTGAAAGTCAATCTGTTGACTTTCTGGAATTTTCGGTGCAAGCAGTCATGGTTTCCTAAATTGCCATATTTCAAACTAAGTATACTGAACTATTTATGGGTCTTTTGTGAAAGATCTACAAGGTAACTGTGGAGCCAGACAACTATTGCCATTTCATCAGTGATGAAATTTCTCTTTGGGTAACTCTTGGCTGAGAAGAAACTTCAGTGAATGTTATTCATGTGTGTAAGTATGGCAGAGAGAGATCCAAAATACATCCCCACTTATCACACACCATTAAGAGCAAAAAGAAAACACAAACCATTTAGATAAATTGCCTTATATACCTTAGAGGACTCTGTTTAGAATAATATATATTTATTGGGATGATTGTGTTACATCAGTCAAAACTAAATAAGACTAGTACTGACAGGGAATTTTCATTCAGGTTTTCCATTCCTTGATGCATCCCTTTGAAACACATTAACTGAATATGAGTGATAATGACATCAGGTAGTTATCAGGATTAACAGACAACTGAGCAAATTTGCATGGAGAAGAAAAAGCTAAGGAGGTCACTATTGAACGTTGTAGTATGTTTCTTGGGGTTTAGGAGGAGCTTGGGATACACAAATTTTCAACATTAACTGCTCAATAGCCCAAGGGAAATCTGCTGGAAAAAGAAGGTACTAAAGCCATTAGAAAAAAGGTAATGAGAGGCTAGTACATGGGCACTCTATACTGATAATCTGCTCGGAGGACAGACAGTGTTTGCTACATCCAGAAGCAGAAATTTATGTATTTTTGAATTTCATATAAAGATGTGCACCTCAACGTGCTTCTGTATTAACTTCCTATTGTTGCTGTAAAAAAATCACTTCAAGCACAGTGGCTTAAGCAACACATATTATCTTACAATTCCGGAAGTCAGAAGTGCAAAATGGCTCACATGGGGCTAAGATCACGATGTTGGCAGAGTAGCATTCCTTCTGGTGGGTCTAGGGGAGAATCTGTTTGTCTCTTTTCCTTTTCCAGCTGCTAGAAGCTGCCTGCTTCTTTGGCTCATGGCCCTTTCCTCCGTTAGCAAAGTCAGCAAGTGCATATCTCCGGACTGTGCTTCCGCCCTGACACCCCCTTTCCGTCTGCTTCCTTTATCGCATCTCCTCTGATTTTGACTCTTCTGCTTTCTTCTTTCAACTATAGGGACCCTGGTGATTGTATCTGGTACACCTGTACAATCCAGAATAATCTCCTCATTCCTATCTCAAGATCCTTAATGTATATCCACAAAGTCCCATTAGCCATGTAAAGTATCATATTCCCTGGTTCCAGGGATTAAGATTTGCACATCTCTGGGTGGGGGGCGGGCATCAGTCTGCTTGCCAAACAAGTCTACTTTCTTATTATATCAGCCAAAGCTAGCTTCAGTTATTTGCAATCAAAAACTGTAACTGAAACTCCGGGGTTTCTAAAAGAGTGCTCAATGTACCCAAAGACCACCTTAGACCTACTGAGCAGGATTGTTTGAAAGTGAATCAGTGGACCTGCATTTATTGCAAGGTAATTATGCTGCACAGTAAATATCTGAATCCATGATTTTAATGTTACATTTACATAAGAATAGATTTTATGGCCTCTTCCCTTTCGATTTGTATTCCCAGCTTAAGACAGGGAGGTTTAGGAGGCAGTGTAGTTTAATAGAAAAAACCCTGGGCTTTGGAACCAGAATTTGAATTTCAGGTTTCATTCTTTTTAGCCATTAATCCTCAGCTCTAACCATTCACACAAGATTGATCAAATGCTTTTTCCTCTAAGAGTAGTTTTCTCATCCATAATCTGGAGCAATGTCACCTATTTCAATAGACTAATAAAAAGGTGAAATAAGATATTTATGTAATGTATAATAGTGCCTAGAACATTGTAGGTGTAAAAAAAAAAGTTTCTTAACAAAATGCAGCACCATGCATATATCTATAAAAAAATTACCCATTAACTTAATATACTCTATTAATACTTTTACCTTTCCAAGATTTTGCATTTCCTAACTTTCCTTTAGTCAGCCTGGAGCTGTCGGGATTATTTCAACCCCTCCTTCCTGCCCAGATGTTCTTTCTCTCCACATTTTCACTTCAGCAACTTCAGGATGCAGCCTCTGTTGCCTGTTGACCTTTGTTCAGGGTTTTTGATTAAGAGGTTGCGGCATGTTAATCTCTGTAATGCCTTTCTCTGTGGACTTTTCCAGTCAGCCCTTCTTTCATCTGGACCTCCTTTAGCCTTCAAAGGCACCATTCAGGGCCAAATCTAAGGTAGGTTTGAGGCCTGGAATAAATCACATTGGGAGGCCCCTTCCTGTGTGGTTAAAAGGAGAAAAGGAGAGGTGATAAGACAGAAAGGGAAGGGTCCCTCCGCTTGAAAAACATGAAGGCAAAGGGAGGGATGCCCCAGGTATCTGGTTTCTGTGCTCTTTAAAATTTGTGAGATGATTGTATGTATTTACTCTTGGGTTCATTGAGTTTCAGAACTATATAATTGTCAAATATTTTAATAAATAACTAAATAGTATTGCACACTTTCTAGTGGCATTTCTAGAGAACTGTCAATAAATTTCATGTTTTTCCTCCAAAAATTATTACCTAGCAAATCCTAAATTATTATCATTACTAAAAAACTGACATACGCATTTAGAGTTTGCATCAGATGAGCTTATTTTAAAGAGTAACTGAACTATAATAGCATTGGGGAAGAGACTCAAGCACAGTGCAATAATATAACCAGAAAAATAAATAAAACATCTGGTCAACCAGCTATATTTTGATGTATATAAACTACGAAATTGAATTGACTAATTTTTATGAATGATTTTTTTTCTCCCTCTGCTTAAAAAATATTGATCATAACTCCATTTGTTTAGGAAAGTAGGTTTTCTATTTTCTTTGCAATATATTTGTATATAGATCTTAGTCTCTGTGCCTGAGTTCTGGGATGGGGGTGATACCTTCTCAAGTGGGTCACTCCAGTGCACTGCTGAGAATTTTCAGCTCAGATTTAAATAACAGAATATCAGATATACCCACCAAAATTCACTCATTAAAAACACTTACTAATTTATTTGAACAATATATAACCAAAGTCAATCTCTTTGTTCCTGTACAAACAACAATCTAAACAAACTTCTAAAAAAATCAGGATACCCTCATTCCCTTCAACTGTTGCTCAGTGGAAATTAATAGATGTTCTTTTCGGTCAGCATTTATAGAACTATCCATTTTAAATTCTCTGATTAACTAGCTCTATTTTCATTATCCTTATATATAGCTGAAATACACACCAAGTACTACCAGAGATTTTAAACTTTGTCCCTCAGTTTCTTACCCTCTGAAGAACTGACATAAATTAATCATTTCCACTTCCTAAAAGGACAAGAGTCACTTCTTTTAACTTTTCTTCTTAAAACTTTTTTAAAAAATTGAAAATGGAGCTGATAAACTAATGTAAGCATATATTAAAAACATACAAATTCATTAGAGATAAATATAAACTTGGCAGTGATTCATGCTTTGAATATTCTCTCTCCTTTTACAAGCTACCCCTCCACCCATTTTTCTAGAATATATGGTAATCAAGATATAATTTTAAAGACCCAATGAATTCTTTCCTCAAACTCATGTTGTTTTGCTTCCTTTTAAATTATTAAGTATTAAGCACCTGCCATATGCCCTACATAGTATGGGAGACACAAAAAGTCACAAACAAGTTTCTTTCTCGGATTCACTTTCCTAGTGAATATGAGCAGAGGTTTGATGTGAGTGGTGTCCATTAGCAAAAAGGAGGTTTAGCAAAGAAGAGAAAGGGCCCTAAGAAGAAGAACATCTCCCACTTTATATTTCACTGCAGTGAAACAGGCAGAAATAGTGTGTGTGTGTGTGTGTGTGTGTGTGTGTGTGTGTGTGTGTGTGTATCTGGCATATCCTTTCCCCTAAAGCTGGGAGAAAGGCATTCTATTAAGTGTCACCCTCATATTGGAGGGGTGACAAATTAAAGGAGGGAGCTGGGACCATCGGGCAAGGTACAGGTGGTTTGCTTGTTTGGGGTGAAAGTAGCAGGTGTTGGTAGCTATATTGGACTGGTGAGGGAGGGAAGGGGTAATGACCTGCACAGTACCAATCTTCAGGGGAGGGGTGTCAAGCAAGAGGAAGATCTGACAGTGGTACCAGGGAGAAGACATCAGTAACTCATATGTTTCTTGTGTGCATTTGAAGTTATATTTTAGCATATAATTCATTGAAAAATGCAGTATAAGGTTGGCATTCATGGATTTAAGAGTTTACATAGATGCCAAGGGTCTACTCTACTAGATTTTATGCCTGTCTCTCAAATAGTCTTTGACAAGTAGGTACACAAGCCCATTAGATGGATTTCTAAATTTGATTAAAATGCAATCTGTCATTCCTATTACTTTGTAAAATTTCCACAGACATGCATTTATACATTTTTTTCTTCCACAAACTCATTTTTAAGAGACAGAAACAAATTTGTCAACACTTTTTGAATGAAAGAAGAAATAAAAAATGCATTACTCTTAACACGATGGTGAAAAATAAATGTGAAGGAAGAAGTGAACTATGAGAATACGTTGTAACTGTAGTTGGGAAAGAAAAAGATGAAAGTGTTGAAAAATAATAGCACACTCAAGATTTGAGATCGCAGTGATGCATCCTATATTTCCAAGTGGTGGAAACTGCTTTGGTACTAGCAGCAATAACTGGGATTTCTGATATTTGTTGAGCAATTACTGGGAGCTGAAAAATAAGAGGCATGCAAAGTCATCTTACAGCTGACTTGTTCTGCAAAGTTCAGAGATGTAAAGGGTGAGAGCCATGCCTGGCAAGGAATAACAGAAATTCAGCAGGTTGAAAATAAGTCTGCCACCCACTGCTGCCTATTAAGTATTACAATATTGGCAGGGGTACCTGGGTTTTATTCAAAGTGGGGGAGAGAAAACTGAATCCTGGCAAATCAATGCAACAGTCATGCCGAAATTGTAAACACACATACAGATATATACACACACACACATACGTACATATCATATATAATTTTTTTTCATTTGTTTCTCTTCAGGCAAATTAGAGTGTGGACTTCCCAGCTAATTACCCTTATCCTGACTGCCTTTGCAATAACTTACAGGTGACTTTTTTTTCCCTGCCAGTTCTGTTCTGTGTTTAAACCAAAAAGGCAGATCACCCATTTGTATCAAATTAGGCATGACAGTTTGGGGAGTGGGTTATGGACTTCTATGAAAGGCACAAAAAACCCAAGCTGTTGTATTTCATTACCAACACCACTTTCAGTTCTGGAGGCGAGGGCTTTTGTAGTTTTTAATTTCTAGCAATCCTATTTGCCTCATTGTGAAGAATTCAGAGAAATTTACCTCACAGTGGTTTAAAGGGATTGTAAAAAGTATACCTTTCCCTATGCATCTGTTCTCTGAATTTAGAAGAGCAAAGTAAAAGACAAAACAAAACAAAAACAACAACAAAAGAGACAAAAAAAAAAAAGCCCAAATGACAACCAAAATCATAGTATGTGAAACAGCTGTAGTCATTCTGCAAATGATGGAATTGTTTTCTCTCTACCATTAAGCAGTTGATTTTGAATGCCATGTGAGGTTATAGATATATGTGATTAATTAGTGTTGTCAGGATCTTCTCCTTCTGGAGTTGGATGTATTACTTCCTTTGTTTCTGGGCACTTGGACTTTTACCAGCTTGGTGCTAGAGCACCTAGTTCATAGCAGGCCGTCCCAGCTCTGTGTAATATATGCAGCCTCTACCAGAGCCAGAATTTTGTTTCAAAAGGTAATGTGTTTGCCCAGGAGAGCAGAGCTTTGCCACATAATCTTAAAAACTTTACATAACTTTTATTTAACATGTTGATCTGTTATAAAAATGGCTGGTTCACAAGGTCAAGAAAGGTTGCTTGTACTTTGGCCCAAAGCAGCTGCAGGTACTTTTCTGGCCCTGGGACACTCCCACAGTTGACAGCATTTTGGTAAACCTGGTAAATATGCAACAAAGCTACTCCCCCAAATGTGACACTTGTTGACTCAAAATCATGAGGCCATGATATGACAATAAGAGATACAAGAGGCAGCGATAAGTTCTTTACCTTTCGGGTGATGTCCTGATATCCCCAGAAAATTCAAAGACAGTCAACTCCTTTATTTTCACGGATTTTATCTCCCACCCTCTTTAATGTGTCTAAGACATCTGCTTCTTCTTTCTCTCCAAATCCAATTAACATGATACTTTCAATGGTGTGGACCTGTAGGCAGTTCTATGGACTGTGAAACAGTTTCTCTCCCAACTAAATTGTGTCTCAGAGCAAGAGGGCTGAGATAATCCCCAGGAAAGACAATGAAAGTATATGTTCCTTCAAAATGATGGCGAAGTAGATGTAGAGAAAAGAGCACACTTCAGATCAATAAGTGCATGCCAGGTATCAAGGTTTTACTCATTTGCAGCATTAGCTGCAATTGAAGTCTTTATCTGATTATGTTCATTGATAGTTCTCTGCTAGTTTCCAAAACCTAACTCCTTCTGCACCAGCTGAGCTGAAGAGCTAGAAGGGATCACTGCCTTTGCCAGTTTCATGTCGTTGATAGTGGTGGTAATGTCTGATTCCACAAGGAATGCAATTATTCTTATTTATGTGGCATGTACAGGAAGTGCTAGAGACTTCTATATGAACTTTTCTATCAAAACAGCCTGTGGTCTAAGGGACTAAAGTAGGAGCCTGGCAGTTTCTATGGACATATTTCAACTATACATTCAAGAACTGGGAAAGGAAGCATGTGATATTTTTGGAGTCCCAGAGCGTCTATCATGATATAGGCAAATAATACAATGCTGTTTATTACTCCACCTTATAATCTGTGTCTATGGATCATGGTGGCCTTCTACATACCCAGGAGTTCATAGAAGCTAGTAGCCATGAGCAGAAAAAAATCCACACTTTTCTGAGTATTTCCCTGTCTCCTTCCTTACAGAAGAAGATTTACAGAACCAGCACTATTTGAAATTATGAGTTGCATCCTCAAGGTTATCAGGCTTCTTCTTCATATAAGAGTCTGTAAGTCCATGAAATAATTTAAGAATAGAAATTGGATGGGGTGTCCAAGTCCTTACAAAGGGGATGCCCACCCATTTTTGCCCTACAGCCTCTGTAATCAGTCAAGCACTGTCACAAACCTCTGCCTGTCTCACCACTCGGATTACTACAGTGGCCCGCTCTCTCCCATGGTCCCACACTCAACTTCCCTCTGAAGTTTACACTGCTCTGTGGCCTCTACAACTGTTATCTTCTCACTCCCACTCTGTCAGTGAGACCACTTTGACTGCTGCCTTTCCACCAGTTACTAAAATAATTTTTGGAAATGCCTTCACTCCCCTCACCAATGTGTTTCAAAGGGCCTTGGTGTGGAGGGTAACTTCTAGGTCCTTTGTGGGGTTTTAGTTTGATTGAGTGAATAAAGGGACAAGAAATTTTCACACAATTATTTGAATACTCCATAGCCTTTTGATTCCTTCTGCTATAATCTACCAAATGTTTTTTGTCATTCTCAGTGGCGTCATGAGGCACAATGGAGTCCAGGTTTTAGCTGTGAATCCAACACATGGGATCTAGAATTTGGGGTAAGTGTGCAGATATTGCTAAAGTCAGCTTAATCTAAAAATCAGAGCCTTTTCCCTTTTACCATGTACTCACCAGAATTTTGTATATTAAATCAACAAAGTTCTCTAACCTTTTGTTACACAAAGCTTCATTTCCAGGATAAACTGGGAGCTGATTCTAGTTATAGAAATGGAGACAAAAAGAAGTGGGAGTGGGGAGGAGAACTCATAAAGAAGATTCAGTTCCTGACATAGGGTCATTCCCACAACTGAGGAAGCTATAAACATTTTCAAGAAAGACAGAAGCTCTTTTGATGGCCAAGGCAGTTTGGTGGTGATTTGGCATTGCAGTATTCCAAATCTAGGGCATCATGCCCCAAAGCTTGGTCTCAGTTTCAGGATCCCGCTCTTTTCTGTTTAATATCTTAACTTTCACAGAAGATATTAGGTGGCACTGTGAATTTCACTCATTTTAGAATACAACAACGCTTAGGCTTGGAGTTTGGATTTAGAGTTTCATTATTTTAGTTTTGCAGCTGCTACACATTAGAGTTTCTTTATCATAGTCCTGGAAAATTCCCAGGTTTTAGTTATTATTATTTTACCAAGTTATTCAGGGATTATAGCATGTTGTTCTTTCTTTTCAGCTCTGCAGAACTATTCACAGAGACCACTCCACATTCAGTCCTCAAAGTTTCACGTCCTTCTTGCTTTCCTATAGCAAGGGCCACTCACTTTCCTCAAAGCCAGTCCTCAATGAGCACTTAATTTCAGGCTATCACCAGTGAGAACTTAACTTTCTGTTCCATCTAATATGCCTTCCCTGAATATTAAATGAATTTTCACTTAGCCAGATAACCAATACCAGATTATCTAATTTCCCTGAAGGTTTCTTGCCTGCAACCCACACCCCTGCCAATTTCTATACCAGTCAGGGTTCTGTAATGCAGAAATGAGAAACAGACCTCTACTAATTTCAGCAGGAAAAGGGCTCTTTAGGAAATAACTGAGGTAGGTCACAGGATCCCTTGGAAGAACAAACCTCAGAAATTGAGAAAGAAACTAGAGGAGCTGGAAATAGAGTGACCAGTTCATGCTGGTTTCCCTGGGACTTTCCCAGTTTTCACACTGAAAGTCCCATGAATGGGAAGTCCCTTCATCCTGGGCAAACTGTGATGGGTGGTACCCTAGCTGAAAGGCTTCAATAAGAGCTCAGGCCATGCCACAGGAACAGCCTAGTTATGTTGCCACTGTCACTGTCACTGGATTTTACAAACTGTCACTGATTCCACTGTGGCAGCTCTCTCTTGAAATCACCCTGCTGTCAAAATTCTCAATGGTCCCACCAAAGCTTATTTGGCCATCAGCTGCAATTTCAGTATCCATGTCCAGTTCATCTATTTTGGTCTCTTGCCTGATCCTACTAAATGTCAAGGGTCAGCTTTTGTGGGTTTTTTTAGCTTCTCTTGCTGGAGGCCCAGCTCTTGGCTCACATTTGGACTTTCATAGACAAAGAAAAAAAAAAAAGAGACAATTTCTATAACAGTAAGTAAACAATAAGATGGATCAAGGAGGGGAAACCAATAAATCCTGGAGTCATGAAAAACTCATGTAAAAAGGTGATATGTAAAAAAGCATCAGAATATGAAGAAGCTCTACACATTAGCTGTTACACAGCTATAGGAGCTAACAGTACACTTAACCTACTTGTAATAAATGAACACGAGGGTGGACTGATTCAGCATTTATCACCCAAAACAAATTCCCCAAAGGATCATCAGAGTGTGAACTACTCAACCCAGCTTATTGACATCTTGGATCCACTTATTTTGGCAGCATTTGGCAATATTACTTTTAATGAACATTGTTTAAATTTTCAAGGGGAAGTAGAATACAAAATTTAAATTAAATTGGAAAGAAGGTATCCCATGGTATTTTTCTGTACCACTGAATCTAAATTTCTGATTAGTAGGTGTGAGAGGCAATCATATAAAACTGAAAATCAGCTTGAAAACACTCCATTCTCAGTTCCATGGAGATTGTCTGCACTATATTGTGCACATATTTTTTTCTTTTCCTTGACATTCAGTTATCACTTCATGTTAGAAGGCTGGAAAGGAAAAATAAAAGCTATTGAAAACCGTTTTATTCTTTCTGAACTTCTAATTGGTTTTCAGGGAGCTGTTAAGCTATTGGTCAGGCTGAATGAATTGCAGGTTTTAAGAAATAACCTCCCTAAATGGCTTAGTTTATACTTCATAAACTGAAATGAAATAGTGACTTTGACATAAATAGTATCTTCAAAAACACAGGCAAAAACACTTGTGTGTCATATCTAAATATTACATTTCTAAGACATTGTTTATTGTTGACTTCAGGGGAAAATTGTGTAAATATAACTTAACAATAAAAATGCCATACAAGGTGGCAATGGAAAAAAAATCTACATTTAATCTATATCTGTTTCTGTATCTATATATGTTACTATTTAAATTCCAAAATTGGGCAATTTTTGAAAATTGCATTAAGATACAATATAACATTTATTCAGTCTTAACAAAATAAGCTTCTTCATTCCTAAAATCAGAAGGACTATTAATAGAGCAAAGATGACCTAATGACTTTAGATATTAGGCCTCTCTATTTGGTGAGTTTTGTAATGAGATTCTGATGACCCGAGCTCAACATTTTCAACCATCCAGGCTAGGGGAGAAGAAGGTTGCTCTATAATCTTTTTAAACATTCATGTAGATGTTTATTAGATCTTTTAGTTGTCATGGCCACTGTGTTCTCTGTTGCTAACCTCCAGCTTACATCCTGAGAGATGTCGGTAACATTTCATTATCGACTGGCTCCAACCTTTGCCTGGGAAGACCAAAGGTATTTATAAATAGCCCTTCTTTAGGTACCTCCTGCACAGAACTCCAGAAAGAATTGCATGTATTATTGCACTCATTTTGTGCATTATTAAATGAAATAGCAGAGAGAAGTGTAAGACATCAAGTATATAGTGGAGCCATTAATAAGCCAACTGCACAGGCTACATATTCTTTTCATCAAATTCTGACAGCTTTAGTGTCTACAATAGCATGGCCTATTCTGGACGAGCTGCACCTATTCAGGCTGAATTAAACATCACAAATATCAAAGTGTAACTCATCAAGTAGGAAATATCCATCGTCAATCAACCAGTTAATATGTTGTACCTGTGTGAACACATCACTCTCATTTGTGTTTCCCCTTGTTTTAACTGAGAAGTCTACACAGCTCCTTGATGTGGCAAAAATACTAATGAAGAAGGCCAAAAAATATGTTGAATATTTTTTTTTCATTAATCCTGAGTGGTTATTAAATTACTTTTAAAGCATTTGACATGAGAATGGTTGAATATTTACTAGACTTGATGATTCAGGTTGGTCTTTTTGGCTTATCTTGGTTGCTGAGAAAATACAGATCCATTTTACTTTCATATAAAAGTGAAACATTTGTTTTAGAATGATTATGTGGATAATAATTTACAAAAAAATACAAAATGTAGGTATGAAAGATAGCAGTTTATTTAAGCAGGCTTAGCACAAGAAAGAAGTGAAGGACAGAGAAGCTGGGAATTTGCTCACAGGGAGGCTTCAGTTCTTAAGATCAGAGTAAAATACATAGATTCATTTCCTTTCCTTGAATTTATATTTTGATGTCTCAGTTTTAATAAAATTTTCTTATGGAGGCATCTTGGAGAGGCTCTAAGTAAAGACTTCCCTTCCTCAATTTTTTAGTTTTATCAACATTCTTATTTTACATAAGAGATCCAGTGAAGTATGTGTTTCTTAACTGTTAAGGTAACAGTCACTTATTTTAAAGCACTGTGTTGTATTCTTGCTCTCCTGATGTATGCACTTTGTATAAGTGAACAGGAATGGCAGGAGGACTTTAAGAGCTCAGAATGGCCTCAGGTTAAGAGCAAGCAAGAAAACAGGAACCCTAGTCCTGCAAGCATGAGGGACTGAATTCTGCCAACAATACAAGGTTGGAAGGAACCCGTGAACCTCAGATGAAATCACTGTCTTGGCTGACACCACAATTTCAGCCTGGTGATACTGCAGACTACTCAACTAACCAGTGACCAAACTCCTGATCCACAGAAGATGTGGGATAATAAAATTGGGTTGTTTTATGCAAAGTTTCTGCTGATTCATTTGCAGTAATAGAAAGCTAGTATAGAAAATATATACTCCTTCAAGTATCATGTATGCATTTTATTACTCACCAGGACACTGATGGCCTGTACACTGACCACAAAGACTACTTAGGTCTATCTTGATTTTCAATCTGCAACTCCTTTCCTTCCCCCCAAAGCTTCAAAAACACACATTTATGATAAATTTAAGTATCTGTCTTAATAAAGGACTGATCCTTCATTTGCTTGCCAACATGCTAAGTATTTACATCAAGTGGTCCAAACCACAGGTTGTTGTCACCCTGGAATTTGGTCTTCTGGGAAATATTCATGAAAATAGTTGTCTCTATTCCTTGAAAATCAATTGATTATTAATATTTGGTAAGTTTAGTTAATTTTCCATAAAACTAAAATTGAGGATCCTGGTTGTGTTGTGAATGCTTTCTTGTCAGAAAGAAAAGTTGGAGAAAAGTTTACTTGGATATTAACTAAGTCATGCAATAACCGTGTGAAATTGGATGGCATTGACTAAGCTGCCCTTGAAGAAGCCACCATGTGTGCTGTTATATGAAACACACATGTTTATGTACTTACATTTTTAGAAATATCTGGGGAATTTTCTAAGAATACCAGCAGTCGACAGAAATCTGTCATTCCTAACCTGGGACTAACCTATCATCAAGAGTTGAGTACAGATGCATTGTCCTATAGAATCTAGGGAATCTTTTAAAAGCAGAAAGAAATAAACACCACTTGGAACAGTAATCAAAATGATTTTTCCTTTTTGTCTTAGATAAATTCATATGTGACATTTTCACATAAAGAATTTCAAACGATTTGACAAGTGTTTTAACATTGCTTCAAGCTTACATAATGTTTGAAGTAATTGTCTCTTTTGGGCTAAAAAAAGCTCTTAACTATTACCAACATTTTATTTTGGTTAATAGTAATAGCCATTTATTATAGCAAAGTGTTGACAATAAAACCAAATATATAATGAAGAAATAAAGTTAATTCATGCAACATAGGGTATCACAGTGGTTAAGAACATGGGTTCAAGAGCTTGTCTGCCTGGGTCCAACACCATGACCTCAGACAAGTGATTTAAACTCTGTCTTTGTTTGTTCATTATTTAACAAAGATACTCACATAATTGTATTATATTAAGAATTAAAAGGCGAATGGATTTAGACCTGGGTCTAATTTATAATAATTACGCAGTAGGTTTTAAATATTATTATTTTGAGAATACAAAGACAACTATTTTTATTGAATTTAAACCAATAAATATCATAAACTACTATTATCTGTGTTGTTACCAAAAATCCAACTGAATCCCACTAGAGAAAATATAGACAGCCTTTCTATAAAAATTTTATTGTAAACTGCATAGATTTTATGATTTTTCTTTCATAGAGATATGAATTATCTTACAAATAATGAACATTTTAATTTTCTAATATATTAATTTAATCTTTGGATGCTTGGCACAAATAGCACATGGGAATATCTTCTACTATAAGAACACGAAAAGTATCAGCAAACATTAATTGCTTGATAAAAATTCTGCATTAAGACTTGGTTCTGAATGAAAACTAAACCTAGGCATTTAAATCTGCTCACTCACATTTTTTCAGAATTCCTACTGAATTACCAAAATGACTTTATACAAAGAAAAATTGATAGCAGAGCTGGAAACCAGAGAAGACTACATCTCTATGTCTGAAAGCCTGAAGGAATTTGGGAAGATACAGTTCAGGAGATATCATTGCAGAAAAGTCAACAAACACATGAGTCACAACATGAGAAGAAATTGATTCCAGAGCTTGGAGTGAGTGGGGAAGACAAGGTTGGAACTACAGAGACAGAGGAAGGGGATTCTCAGCCTTGGCTGCACATTAGCTCACCTGAGGAAGTTTTCAAAACTAATCATGTTCAGATTGCATCCGAGAGCAATTAAATCAATTTTGGTGATTGAAGGAAGCCTATACATTGCTTTTTGTACAGACTTTCCAGATGATTCAAGTTGTATAGAGATGGTTATAATCCATTGGTCTAGGAAGAAAACATCAAATATATTTGCATTTCCTGGAAAGTACAGGGGTGTCACTATACAAAGCTCAGTTGTTACGTTCACTCTCAGCTTATACTTGATGTTGGCAGCAGGCTAAAGAAAGCTGAAGACACTGCTACAAGATGCTATAAGGAAAGTTCACATCTAACAGATGCCTGTGAGAGATGGTGGGGAAGGTGAGGCAGGGTTGGGCATTGACTCATCAAGTGTTTGTTATAAAATCTGAAGCTCTTATAACAAATGCTTGAGGAGAAAAACTGAGATGATAAAAGATCAAATATATCAAGCAAGATAATAAATATAAATGGATTAAAGCTTCTTATAATAAAACATTTAAGGGTGCATAAAAACAATGGCATGCCACTTATAGAAGTAAAACAAAATCACTGAAAAAAGTGTTGAAAGGAAAAGAAAAGATATATCAGGAAAATGAAAACATAATACCACTATTAGTTACAATTCAATATCAATGTCAGGTAAAATGAAATTCTAAGCAAAAACTACTGAAAGGGATAAGAGTGAGTCATTTTATATGGATAAATGGATTGTCAAAAATTTTAAAGTACTGAAAAGTGTTGCTTCAAAATATATTTCAGAGAAGCCTTAAAAAAAACAAGGAGACCTTTAAATTTGAATAAAATGTAAAAGAAAAGAGACGGAAACTTCTGTCACTCTTTATATTCTTGACAGATTTTTTTAAAGAAAACAAATTCCAGATATCTGTAATTAATTTGATTCTTGTATTCATTAATCTAGCATCCCAGAGTTACACGATCACAAAGAAAAGAAGTTTTATCAGAATAAACATGGTTTTCAAAATGGATGTTTGTAATATTTTTGTTACGTTATATACTTAAGATACTAGAGTTAAGTAAATTTTCAAGAAAAACAAATTAAATGTAAAACATTCTGCTCTCCTCAACTTGTGATTTCCAGACAACCTATGTCTTATAATTTGTATTTTAAATGCAAAAATCACAAAAATGAATACACTGATTCACTATCTATGTAGAAAATTGTATAAAATACATCCATTAGAAAACTAGAGGACTGTAAGTGGTCTATATAGTTTAATGAGAGAAAAGTCAAAATAAGTCATTAAAAGAAAAAAATTAATCATCCTAAATTTACAAAATATTTAAAATAAAGTATTTTAAATTATTAAGAAAATTCTGGTTTTGAACTTTTTAATCATCACCCATGATGAAGAAATATTTATAAGAGAATTATTTTATAAAGAAAAAAATATAAATGAATAATTGCAGGCAGTTGGGCACCTAAGTAGGAACTTTCTATCCTTCCCCTTCAAGGGTAAAATTGGGGAGGGGAGTGTTAGTGCTTTCCATTCATGGTCTTAAGAAGACTGTATGCATCTCAGAAATCTTGATATTCACCAAGGCCACTGAACAACATGACATTTTGGTGGTAAATTAGCATCTAGGGTGTCTAGGTGAATAGTCTCAAAGACTTCATGCATACCTGAACCTTGTATGCAAAAACTTTAGTCAAGAATTTCCTGAAAATGTGGGACCCTTGAAAGTGCTGGGAGGGAGCATGGTCCAGAAGAGGTTGGGCCTAAGAAGACACAGAAGACATCTAACTCACTGCTGGGGAAGGGGGCACAGCAGGGACCATGGACAACAGTAGCTGATGCCAATGCAAGATGCTCAAGAGCTGGACAGGATGAACCACTCTTCAACTGAGGCCGACACAGGGTGCTCCAATGGAATGAGGTACAGAGACTGGAAAGAACTTAGAATATCAGAAAATGGATATCAGAAAACTACATTTTCCCAACACTGCTTCCTTCTCCCTTCTGAGAACTCCTCTCACCAATCTCAGTGTAATTAACCACTCTTAGAGAGCAGGTAAGGGAAATAGAGAAGACATATTTTATATTTAATTGATATTTTTACAAAAAATGACTGTATAATAAACTTGGAATCATTGGGTCCCTTGAAGTAGCCTGATTTTGATTTTGAGTTTTCTACCACTATATTAATTACATTCACTTAATATAAAATTAGGAAAATCATATTTCTTGACATCAGAGTTTATAACTCTAAATTTCAAACCTGACAAACATTTATCCCTGTTGATCGTCTGACCAGTAATGATTGGTATGTCTCTCACTGGTGATGCTCCAAGGATATTGTAAAAATCTGGTGATAATCACAAATATAATAAGAATGTATTGAAATGTTATATTGCAAATATTGGAAAATACATAGAATTTTTCACGAAATTGATGTTTCACATTGATGTAGGCACATACACAAAAGCGTTTGAAATGTAGTTTTTGCTATTGTATTTATTTCCAATCAGGTTTTCTAAGGCATGAGTGAAACACAGTAAAATTCACCTTTTAAGGTGTACAGTTTAATGTGTTTTCACAAATATTAATGTCATTTAACCTGCACCACAATCAAGGTTTAGAATATTTCCATCCCCAAGAAATTTCCCTTGTGCCCTTTTGTGGTGTTTACATATAATTTTAACTAAAAGAACTAAAATTAGATCGATTAAAAATTGAAGAAGAAAAAGAACAGGCACAGAGTTAGGAAAAACAGAGACACTAGAAACAAGAATGAATTCTGTATAAGTGGATCAAGGGCAGTCTATTGAAAATGATACAACCTTTAGTTTTACAAATATAACCTTTCTTTTTTTTTTTTATTATGTTTGAAAGTTGAACCAGTTGATTCAACTCTTTGTGCCATAACACTGAACTACTGTGGTTCTTGATAAAGTGATAGTATAATAGTCCTTGAGACAGATGCATGCCTTCATATCTTACCTGAAAATGTCTCTATCATGACCAGTATCATCAAGGGCCTTATCATCATCGCTGAATCTCAGTGCACTCCTTGAGTGGCATGGTGGAAACTGAGGATCTGAGTTTAATGATTGCTTGTGTATCAGTTTCTGCTACGGTACACTGGTCATTATGCCAAGCTGTTTTCTTCAGCATCCCAAGTGGTCATAAGAAACTGAGTCAACTTATAAGGTGCTTGCTTCATCCTTGAGGTACAGTATGTCCAAGTATTAAGATGATTAGTTTCATTCTGTGTCAGGACAAGCAAAAATCTAAGGGGACTTTGAAGTTATGAAAAGATTATAATTGTAGGAGTAAGAAAGCTTGACATCTCTGCATCAACCTCTTGATAACTGAGTGGTAAAGAATCAGCCTGCCTATCTACCCCACCAGATTTTGTCAGTCTCTATCAGTGTTTTGTTCTGTTTAGATTTTCCACTTTTAGATTTTTCCCTGCTAGTTTTATTTTATTTTTTTAAACTTAACCTCTGCTAAACTGTAAATTGCTCTTGAAAACAAAAAGTGTCTTTTTAATTTTATGAATAAATAAAATTCGGCAGCAAAATCAAGGTCACCTTGGATATAATTATATCCACTTAATCCAGAGGGGAAACTTCCTTTTACCATCTTCCATTTTAAAGTAAAGCTCACAAGGCATATTTGGAAATAGAATTTGTTGTCACTTTTTCATGGCTTTTTCCATAATCAATTGATGTCAAATTGAAGTATAATAAAATTGGGGGGAAAAGCACTTGCTTTAATAAAAGTGATTTTCTTCTTATAAAACAATTTTCAAAGTCAAATTATTTTACAATTATGAAATATTGAATTTTTCACTAAAATAACTGTTACATCTCATCAAATTACTACTAGCGATATATACAAATATAAAAATGCCTCCTCACAAAGATCTTATGAAATAAACAACTATAAAAAAACTTCATTTTAATGTAATGGAATGAGTTACATTTCCATCAATTGATGGCATTAATTTATTCATTCCTTTTTTATTTATTGAATTCCTACCCTGGGAGAGATAATGTCAGTGCAAAACCATATAGAGCACACAATTTTTGTTATCGACATGCATATATCAGATTTGGGGAGGCAAAATGAAATTCTACCCAGTTAAGTTGCAATGAATGGAGCAGAAGCAAGAAGAATACAATCTTGTAGCCTGTGGAACAAAAACCACATTCACAGAGAGATAGACAAGATGAAAAGGCAGAGGGCTATGTACCAGATGAAGGAACAAGATAAAACCCCAGAAAAACAACTAAATGAAGTGGAGATAGGCAAACTTCCAGAAAAAGAATTCAGAATAATGATAGTGAAGATGATCCAGGACCTCGGAAAAAGAATGGAGGCAAACATCGAGAAGATGCAAGAAATGTTTAACAAAGATCTAGAAGAATTAAAGAACAAACAAACAGAGATGAACAATACAATAACTAAAATGAAAAATATACTAGAAGGAATCATAGCACAAAAACTGAGGCAGAAGAACGGATAAAAGTGACCTGGAAGACAGAATGGTGGAGTTCACTGCTGTGGAACAGAATAAAGAAAAAAGAATGAAAAGAAATGAAGACAGCCTAAGAGACCTCTGGGACAACATTAAGTGCAACAACATTTGCATTATAGGGGTCCCAGAAGGAAAAGAGAGAGGGAAAGGACCTGAGAAAATATTTGAAGAGACTATAGTTGCAAATTTCCCTAACATAGGAAAGGAAATAGTCACCGAAGACCAGGAAGGACAGAGAGTCCCATACAGGATAAACCCAAGGAGAAACATGCCAAGACACATAGTAAACAAATTGGCAAAAATTAAAGACAAAGAAAAATTATTGAAAGCAGCAAGGTAGAAATGACAAATAACATACAAGGGAACTCCCATAAGGTTAACAGCTGATTTCTCAGCAGAAACTCTACAAGACAGAAGGGAGTGGCATGATATATCTAAAGTGATGAAAGGGAAGAAACTACAAGCAAGATTACTCTACCCGGCAAGGGTCTAATTCAGATTCGACAGAGAAATCAAAAGCTTTACAGACAAGCAAAAGCTAAGAGAATTCAGCACCACCAAACCAGCTCTACAACAAATGCTAAAGGAACATCTTCTCTAAGTGGGAAACACAAAAGAAGAAAAGGACCTACAAAAACAAACCTGGGGCTTCCCTGGTGGCACAGTGGTTGAGAATCTGCCTGCCAATGCAGGGGACACAGTTTCGAGCCCTGGTCTGGGAAGATCCCACATGCCGTGGATCAACTGGGCCCGTGAGCCACAATTACTGAGCCTGCGCATCTGGAGCCTGTGCTCTGCAGCAGGAGAGGCC
This sequence comes from Balaenoptera acutorostrata, assembly GCF_949987535.1. Taxonomy (NCBI): domain Eukaryota; kingdom Metazoa; phylum Chordata; class Mammalia; order Artiodactyla; family Balaenopteridae; genus Balaenoptera; species Balaenoptera acutorostrata. The sequence continues at coordinate 163,799,831 of NC_080066.1, forward strand.
GCGATAGAGGCCCGCGCACTGCGATGAAGAGTGGCCCCTGCTTGCCGCAACTGGAGAAAGCCCTCGCGCAGAGACGAAGACCCAACACAGCCATAAGTAAATAAAAAAAAAAAAAAAAAACAAAAAAACCTGAAACAATTAAGAAAATGGTAATAGGAACATACATATAACTACCTTAAAAGTGAACGGATTAAATGCTCCAACCAAAAGACACAGGCTTGCTGAATGGATACAAAAACATGTATCCATTTTTACATGTATACATGTAAAAATATATATGTTGTCTACAAGAGACACACCTCAGATCTAGGGACACATACAGACTGAAAGTGAGGGGATGGAAAAAGATATTCCATGCAAATGGACATCAAAAGAAAGCTGGAGTAGCAATACTCATATCAGATAAAATAGACTTTAAAATAAAGAGTGTTACAAGAGACAAGGAAGGACACTGCATAATGATCAAGAGATCAATCCAAGAAGAAGATATAACAATTATAAATATATATGCACCCAACATAGGAGCACCTCAATACATAAGGCAACTGCTAAAAGCTCTAAAAGAGGAAATTGACAGCAACAAAATAATAGTGGGGGACATTAACACCTCACTTACACCAATGAACAGATCATCAAAACAGAAGATTAATGAGGAAACACAAGCTTTAAATGACATAATAGACCAGATAGATTTAATTGATATTTATAGGACATTCCATCCCAAAACAGCAGATTACACTTTCTTCTCAAGTGTGCACGGAACATTCTCCAGAATAGATCACATCTTGGGTCACAAATCAAGCCTCAGTAAATTTAAGAAAATTGAAATCATATCAAGCATCTTTTCTGACCACAACACTATGAGATTAGAAATCAATTACAGGGAAAAAAACCCACAAACACATGGAGGCTAAACAATACATTACTAAATAATCAAGAGATCAATGAAGAAATCAAAGAGGAAATCAAAAAATACCTACAGACAAATGACAATGAAAACATGACAATCCAAAACCTATGGGATGTGGCAAATGCAGTTCTAAGAGGGAAGATTATAGCTATACAAGCCTACCTCAAGAAACAAGAAAAATCTCAAATAAACAATCTAACCTTACACCTAAAGGAACTAGAGAAAGAAGAACAAACAAAACCCAAAGTTAGCAGAAGGAAAAAAATCATAAAGATCAGAGCAGAAAAAAATGAAATAGAAACAAGGAAAACAATAGCAAAGATCAATAAAACTAAAAGCTGGTTCTTTGAGAAGATAAACAAAATTGATAAAACATTAGCCAGACTCATCAAGAAAAGGAGGGAGAGGACTCAAATCAATAAAATTAGAAAAGAAAAAGAAGTTAAAACAGACATCACAGACATACAATGCATCCTAAGAGACTACTACAAGCAACTCTATGCCAATAAAATGGACAACCTGGAAGAAATGGACAAATTCTTAGAAAGGTATAACCTTCTAAGACTGAACCAGGAAGAAATAGAAAATATGAACAGACCAATCACAAGTAATGAAATTGAGACTGTGATTAAAAATCTTCCAACAAACAAAAGTCCAGGACCAGATGGCTTCACAGGTGAATGTTATCAAACATTTAGAGAAGAGCTAACACCCGTCCTTCTCAAACTCTTCCAAAAAATTGCAAAGGAAGGAACACTCCCAAACTCATTCTATGAGGCCACAATCACCCTGATACCAAAACCAGACAAAGATACTACAAAAAAAGAAAATTATAGACCAATATCACTGATGAATATAGATGCAAAAATCCTCAACAAAATACTAGCAAACAGAATCCAAAAACACATTAATAAGGTCATACACCATGATCAAGTGGAATTTATCTCAGGGATGCAAGGATTCTTCAATATATGCAAATCAATCAATGTGATACACCATATTAACAAATTGAAGAATAAAAACCATATGATCATCTCAATAGACGCAGAAAAAGCATTTGACAAAATTCAACACCCATTTATGATAAAAACTCTCCAGAAAGTGGGCATACAGGGAACCTACCTCAACATAATAAAGGCCATATATGACAAACCCACAGCAAACATCATTCTCAATGGTGAAAAACTGAAAGCATTTCCTCTATGATCTGGAACATGACAAGGATGTCCACTCTCACCACTATTATTCAACACAGTTTGGGAAGTCCTAGCCACGGCAATCAGAGAAGAAAAAGAAATAAAAGGAATACAAATTGGAAAAGAAGAAGTAAAACTGTCACTGTTTGCAGATGACATGATACTATACATAGAGAATCCTAAAGATGCTACCAGAAAACTACTAGAGCTAATCAATGAATTTGGTAAATTTGCAGGATACAAAATTAATGTACAGAAATCTCTTGCAATCCTATACACTAATGATGAAAAATCTGAAAGAGAAATTAAGGAAACTCTCCCACTTACCCTTGCAACAAAAAGAATAAAATACCTAGGAATAAACCTACCTAGGGAGACAAAAGACCTGTATGCAGAAAACTATAAGACACTGATGAAACAAATTAAACATGATACTAACACATGGAGAGATATATCATGTTATTGGATTGGAAGAATCAATACTGTGAAAATGACTATACTACCCAAAGCAGTCTACAGATTTAATGCAATCCCTATCAAATTACCAATGGCACTTTTTACAGAACTAGAACAAAAAATCTTAAAATTTGTATGGAGACACAAAAGACCCCGAATAGCCAAAGCAATCTTGATGGAAAAAAACGGAGCTAGAGGAATCAGACTCCCTGACTTCAGACCATACTACAAAGTTACAGTAATCAAGATAATACGGTACTGGCACAAAAACAGAAATATAGATCAATGGAACAAGGTAGAAAGCCCAGGGATAAGCCCACACACCAATGGTCAACTAATCTACGACAAAGGAGGCAAGTATATATGATGGAGAAAAGACAGTCTCTTCAATAAGTGGTGCTGGGAAAACTGGACGGCTACATGTAAAAGAATGAAATTAGAACACTCCCTAACACCATACACAAAAATAAACTCAAAATGGATTAGAGATCTAAATGTAAGACCGGACACTATAAAACTCTTAGAGGAAAACATAGGAAGAACACCCCTTGACATAAATCACAGCAAGATCTTTTTTGATCCACCTCCTAGAGTAATGGAAATAAAAACAAAAATAAACAAATGAGACCTAATGAAACTTCAAAGCTTTTGCACAGCAAAGGAAACCATAAACAAGACCAAAAGACAACCCTCAGAATGGGAGAAAATATTTGCAAATGAATCAATGGACGAAGGGTTAATCTCCAAAATATATAAACAGCTCATGCAGCTCAATATTAAAGAAACAAACAACCCAATCCAAAAATGGGCAGAAGACCTAAACAGACATTTCTCCAAAGAAGACATACAGATGGCCAAGAAGCACATGAAAAGCTGCTCAACATCACTAATTATTAGAGATATGCAAATCAAAACTACAATGAGATATCACCTCACACCATTTAGAATGGGCATTATCAGAAAATCTACAAACAACAAATGCTGGAGAGGGTGTGGAGAAAAGCGAACCCTCTTACACTGTTGGTGGGAAAGTAAATTGATACAGCCACTATGGAGAACAGTATGGAGGTTCCTTAAAAAACTAAAAACAGAATTACCACATGACCCAGCAATCCCACTACTGGGCATATACCCAGAGAAAACCATAATTCAAAAATACACATGCACCCCAATGTTCATTGCAGCATTCTTTACAATAGCCAGGTCATGGGAGCAACCTAAATGCCCATTGACAGACGAATGGATAAAGAAGATGTGGTACATATATACAATGGAATATCACTCAGCCATAAAAATGAACGATATTGGGTCATTTGTTGAAACGTGGATGGATCTAGAGACTGTCATACAGAGTGAAGTAAGTCAGAAAAAGAATAACAAATATCATATATTAACGCATATATGTGGAACCTGGAAAAATGGTGCAGATGAACCAGTTTGCAGGGCAGAAATTGAGACACAGATGTAGAGAACAAACATATGGACACCAAGTGGGGAAAGTGGCGGGGGGGTGGGGTTGTGGTGTGATGAATTGGGGGATTGGGATTGACATGTATACACTGATGTGTATAAAATGCATGACTAAAAGGACCTGCTGTATAAAAAAATAAATAAAATAAAATTCAAAAAAAAATAGTAATGTGCCAATGTTACTGTCTTAGTTTGATAAATGTACCACAGTTATGTATTAGGAGAAAATGGGTGAAGAGTATAAGGGAACTCTGTGTTCTCTGTAACTTTTCTGTAAATCTAAAATTACTACAAAATAAAATGTTAATTGAAAAACTATGAAAAAAAATTTGCAAGGAATGAGGTAAATTAAAATTCAATGCAACACAAGTATTGGGAGAAGGAAGGTCACAATTAATAGTTGAATAAACTACCCAGTGTTGTTTAAGTGTCAGATAGGGGGAAATTTATGAGGCTTGGAATTAACTGAAAAAGCTATATATGAAGGAGAAAGGGTTTGAGATAAGTCTTGAAGAATGCATTACTTTGATAAGTATCAGAAACGACATTTCAAGTAAAATATAGAATTTAAAGTTTTCTAACAATAATTGAGCATCAACATATCTTTCCTAACATATTATAATTTTTATACGTCAAGAATTATCCTCACTTTGCCAGAGAGGAAGTTCGGACTCTTAGAGGGCAGTTGCATTGCCCAAGCTCCAACTGCCAGTTTGTGCCAGAATCGGCTATGGCGTCTACGGCAAAACCTCTTCCTCCTGTAGTTAGAGCCACCTTGGTCCCCTGGGGTAAACTAGTGAAGACAGAGATGGGTCTGGATTATAGAATACTGAATTTTGTTGACCTAAACTTTTACACCAATAGTTTGGGATAAGCAATTTGTAAGCAAACGGGTGTCCTTCACAAGACTGTCTTTAGATAAAGGACATCTACACACTGGAACACTATTCTTAATCCCCACTCATTTCCTCTCCTTCCTATGTCTATAACTCCTTAAAAGTATTGAGCAGTGAAGACCTCTTTCAGGTTTTCAAGTCTGTCCCATGAGGGCTCACTCAGAATCATGGGCCCTAAACAGACTAGGAAGGGATCACCAGCCAGTCACTCTAATGTACTGTGGTGATGTATTTCCTCAGATGTACAGGTGGCAATATCTAGTGTCATCAATAAGAACATATAGTCCCTTATAGTATAAGAAACAATAGGTTCTGAAATAGTTGTTTGGGTTTGGATTCTGACTCCTTCCTTACTTACTGTGTGATCTTGAGTTAGTTTCTTAACCTCTCTGTGTCTTAGTTTTTAAATCAATACCTACCCGAAAGGCTTATTATGTATAGTACATGCTACCTTAAGTGTATGGTGTTTATTATAGCTCCTAGTAATACTGAATGCTCAATAACTATTAGTCATTTTGATTTAGGTTATTAATAAATATAGAAAGATTAAAGGGAATTCTAGATGTCCACAAAAATGTAAGATGGCTGATTTATATTACTCATCATAAGGCAGGAAGAACAGTTTTCTTAGTTTGGTAAGAAATAGTTTACTTGATCTATAATAATCTACTGAAAGTATCATTAATACTATTAATAGCTATAACTGCCTTTTAACGAATGGTTATAATATGCCAAGTACAATGCTATGAATTTCATGTAGAAAAGATACAATAATAATAGTTACCTTTCTGTAATGATATTATGAATATTTTTCTTGTATTTTTATTTGTATTTTAGAATGAATATGTATTACTTGGCTTAAAAAAGTTTATACAGAGTTATTCTAACTAGCGAGGGCTACGTCACTTCTAAATTGTAACTCATATTGCCCTTTTCTCTGTGATGCTGTTCTGAATACCTGTTGTATTTTCAACCACAGATGGTATCATTCAGTGGTGTTTTAAAGCATTCAGTGGTGTTTTAAAGGACCTCTCTTCATAAATTCTGTAAAGTACATAAAGATCCTTTCATAAGAGCCATAGCTGTGTGTTACTCTCTATGACAGGTGTGAATGTACACATTTGTTTTTGCTGGGAAACTGAACATTTTTTCAAGGATGTGTGAATTCGTAATTTATTATGTGGAATAATGATATCTGTACATTACATTCTTTTTCTTTTTAAAATTTACTGAAGGACAAGAAACATAAATACCAACTCAAATCATTTGTGAGTACTAGAAAGTAAAAATATGGTATCATTAAATGGTGCTTATTATATATGGAAAAAAGAAAAATGGAAAAAAATATATTTATGGAAAGTTTAAACTAAGGAAGATAGTGATAAAATAATTTCCAACCTGGAAGGTTTTTGCCTTGGTGGAGGTGGAGAGGTTGGGGGTGAGGATACATAAAAAAAGACATAAGCTGAGAAAAAAGAAAAAATATTACTAACAAGGCACTGGAAATGAATTGGAAAAAAAACAAAAAAATCTTAGAATCAGAATATCAGTTTACCCACTGTTAAAATAGAGAACCTATATTCTAATTTAAATAATTTCCACTATAAGCTAGACGTTCCACTGGATCCTTAAGTATGCATCTGTGCAGCAAGAAACATTTATATCTTATAATGTCGTAAATAAGGAGACAGGAAATTTGAAGTCAGTAATTTAATTGCTTAAAAATATAATGAGACATAAAAATGAATGATTAAAATATAACATACACACACGCATTTTAAGTACTCTCATATCATTAATCTGTAGAAGTGCAGATTCATTAAAAAGCTCATCAGTTCAGAATAGTAGAAAAAAAGCTCAATGTAACAGGATAAATCCTGGAAAATATACATAATAGGAAACACATTTTTGATATGTATTATTTATAAAATTTTATAGTCTATATTATATACATATATTTATATACATTGTTCATACTATGCACTTTTATATATAAATATAAATTTATATATGAATGCATATGTGTGCATGTATATGTGTCTTTATATGTATATATGCATATATAATGTCATAGTAATGATTTAAACACAGTAGATAATTAAATTTTAAAAAGAGTTATAAAATATCTTGATTTCCATTTTCGGCTGAAACGGCACATTCTTGGAGAGAAGTTCCATAAACATTCTATTACAAGCATGCTCTGTCATTCTTTATCAACTCACCTCATCTGATTTCTTTCAAGGCACTGATTACTCTCTGAAAGGTTTCTCTTCTTCATTTACTGGTTGACTTGCTTGTTCTCTGTCTACCTCCAACTAAAATGTGGGCTTCTTCAGGATCTTTTTCCATAGCAAATCATCAGCTCTACAAATATTTGTTAAATGAATAAATAATAAATCAGATTGAATATCAATGCATAAACTATAATTTGCAAGCCTATGTTATATTTTCTGTGTCATGGTCTTCAAATCCATAAGGCATATTTAAGAAATCCTTAATTACCTAATACTTTTAAACTTAGAGAAGATATTAGGGAAAATCCTGTGCTTCCTGAATTGTTCCCCACCCCAACATAGGGGATGAGTAGGGATTGTATCCATTTGTTTTAAGCATAGTGAGAGGAATTACAAATATGTCCAGTCCACAAAGTTTAATATGTGTCCTGTGGAGCATGGAGACAATGAAGCAAAAAGTCTAAAGGGTGAGAGGCTGGCTGAAAGCTGGCTGTGGTAGTGGGGAGAGGACCGTGGTTTGAAACGTAACTTACTGATAACGTGCCCAACATCCTGTTTGGATTATACCTGAAATGGCGTGTTTGAGAAAGATCGTTCAGGGTTATAACGCTTAGCAGAGTGAAGGCATAGAGGCTGGGTTCATATAAAATGAGGTGAGAGAGGTGGCTCTATCCAGATCATGTAGGGATTTGCAAAGAGTTGACTTTACACTGAGCATTGGAGGATTCGGGGCAGATGGGTTGCATGATCCAACTTAGGTGTGAAGTGGATCACTCTTGCTTCTGTGTTGAGGATAGAAAATAGGAAAACGTGGTGGAGGGGGAAGACTAGTGTAATAAATAGTTCAGGAGATAACTATGATATCTTGTCCAAGGTGGTAACCACTCTCGCCTTTCACCTGGATTATTATAAATATTTCCTCCTCTTATAACTGTCCTTCCTATTCCCTCCTCCTAAGCCAATGAAGTTGGGCAAAAACACAAAGCAGGATAAAGAATGAAAAAGCCAGTTATTGAGTCCCAGTTTAGGCAGCCAGCCCAAAGCAGGACCACAATGGGGCAGGACAGACCTTCAATTTAAGAAATATTGGATAATTTTGATTATTACATTGGATTGGATTAATTAGTAACTAAACTGAGACTGTTTTTGTGAATATAGCTGACCAGATGCCTTTTTTATTTCCCAAGAGGATATACAGTACGAGACCCAAAGAATAATTCACCTAAGGGCAGGAAAAAAACTAGTTTCAAGAAGGTTTGAATAAGACAGAGGAGAAGGAAATGTGTTTGTTTTCTTTTAACAGGTTGTCTAAATGGGGATTGAAAGAATGTTTTTGGTGCTGTTTTTCCTTCGAAAAATACTGTAAACTGTCTACACTGGGGAATTATAGGTTAGAGGATGCCCTGTAGTAATAAACTTTGTTTTTCCTGTATTTCTTGAAATCTGAATATAAGTCCCTGGGAAAATACTTTTGAACATATTACATAATAAAGTGAAATGAGTAATGATTTGGAAATGATGATAGAAATGGGATTGCCTTCCAGTTTTGCCAATTCCTAGAAGATCACTCCATATCTTAGACCCACGCCTGTCTTCTCTGTAATAGCACTTAATGTTTCTATTATACGTATTTTTGAGGGGAAGCATACAGGATATAATATATGTAAACTGACCAGTTCAGTTACTGAAAATTAAGTACATGATTAATAAACATTACTCATTTCATGTTAAAAATAAACAAAAATTATTACCTATTTTTCTTTCTCCTTGGACATTGGATTCAATTGTTTGAAATAATTGCACTTCTTATTTCATGAAAAATTATCATAATTGATGGATTGAATGTTTTAGTCCCTTTTAAGTGCATTATCTCCTACTCTCATTCAACATGTACTTTTCAAAAATATTTTATATGTATTATTTTGCTTGTATATGCTTTCATAAAAAGTCTGTTGTTGTTTGGGGGTACATATGATTTTAGTTTACACATATGGTATTGCATCATAGATTTCATCTCTTCCTTAACTTTTTTTTTTTTTTTTCCTGCCGTGTTTCCTTCTTTAGATCTATCTGGGTCACTATACAAAACCTATCTAGTCCTTTGTTGAGTTATCGTCTATAGTATCCTTCTACCACAATTTACTAATATACTTCCCCAGTAATAGAAAGTTACATTGCTTCTAACACTCCGTGCCCCACAAATGAAGTGGTGATTAATATCTACACATATACCCTGAAGAACCTATGTAAGCATTTCTTTGGAATATATGCTCAAGTGTAAACAGATATTTAAATTGACCTAATGTCATTCCATGACCATCTGGAATGGCTGCGCCTCCCTGTAATGCAGGAGTGTTTTTATAGTCCAGCATCTCCATCAACTTGACTTATCCAGCTTTCTAAAATTTACCAGCTTGAGAAGTTTAAAGCAGTATCTTCTTGTTTTAATTTACACTTCTGTATTTAATAATATGATTTAGAACCCACTGTTTTGATGGTTTCAGTTTTGTAAACTGCTTTAATATAACCCTTTCGCTATTTTTTTTTTTTTTTCCTTTGGAGTATTAGTCTTTCTTGTTGTTGATGATGATTTGCAGGAATTCTTTGTACACCGTATTTAGTCAGCCCTTACTTTTTTGGTATTGCAAATATTTCTCCCAGTTGGCCAAGGCGAGACTGTATGCGTTTGGAGTAAAGAACATGGACTCGGGCTTCCCTGGTGGCGCAGTGGTTGAGAATCCGCCTGCCAATGCAGGTGACGCGGGTTCGAGCCCTGGTCTGGGAAGATCCCACATGCCGCGGAGCAACTGGGCCCGTGAGCCACAATTACTGAGCCTGCGCGTCTGGAGCCTGTGCTCCGCAACAAGAGAGGCCGCGACAGTGAGAGGCCCGCGCACCGCCATGAAGAGTGGCCCCCGCTTGCCGCAACTAGAGAAAGCCCTCGCACAGAAACCCAACTCTAACAGAAGACCCAACACAGCCAAAAATAAATAAATAAATAAATTAAAAAAAAAAAAAAAAAAAGAACATGGACTCTTTGTCAAACTATCCAGATGATCTTGGACAAGTTACTCAAACCTCTTTAGTTGTTGTTGTTGTTTATGATTTATCAGCGAAATGGGCATAATAACACAAAAGGTTCCTGGCACACAGTAAGTCATCCTCTATAGAAATTAGATCTTATCATGTTTCCCACCTCTATTTATGATGGCCTTTGTTTAAGAGAAATCCTTTATTTTGAATTTCAGTTGAATTCCCTAGAGTTCGGTATTTTGTAGATTTTACTTAGAAAGTCTTTCCACATTCCTATTTCACAAAGGTGTTATTCTACATTCTTTTCAATTAAATTTAGCATTTGACCTTTCTCTTGTGGGTCTTTAATCTACAAGATCTATCAAGATTTCACCATTGAATTTAATATTGATAAGGATCCAGCTTTCTTTTTCTTCAGGCTGAGCCATTTTTGACAATCTCAACTGCTAAGCCCCATTGATTTGTGGGGCCACTTGACCATTTACCTTTCAAAAACGTAACAAACAAAACCCATAAACTCAGAGTAGAACAATAGCCTTTATGTTAGTGTTGAAATGGAGAATAAAACTTGGAAAAACTATAGTAGAGCCTCTGGGTTTATGGTCTAAGCCTCTCCTAAAAATCAAAAATATGGTGATCTATATTTTTCTGATTCTTTTATTTTAAATAATCATTTGACCCCAATAAAGTAATCCTGTCTCTTTTTAAAGGAGACTTGATTAAATGCCAAATAAGTGGATACTTTTGGTTGTAGAATTGCTATTGAGGAGACAATGCTTTATTTTTTAAGGTTTCTTTGCTTTCCTTTCTTATCTCAACCCACTATGATCTGATTCAGTTATTAATGGACCGTTAATGGAATTTTATTTTATTAAGGAAAGACATAGAGAGTTGCAATCACTATAATTATCCTTTAGAGGGTGGTGGAAGAAGGGAAAGGAAAACAACGTGGTTGGTGATGGGTTAAAAGAAGCATGGTCTTTAAGAACAGATGTCTTTGGGGTTGGATCTTGGCTCAAAGATTCTTATTTACTTATCAACTCTGATACTGTTTTCTCATCTCTACTGCTTACATTTGTCATGTGATTTAAATGAAAGAATACATCTCTGAAGTTTCTAGGCAAATGTTTGATAATAAATAGTCTATGTTAACTCTCACTTTTTCTTTCCTAAATATAATATTAGAAAGCCGATTTGTAATTAAAAATGGAATTTTATTATAAAAGTGAAGTTTTAACTGCCTTCCACTCTATAATTTATAGACTTGCACCATTTATATTGTAATGTTATCAAACAAGAATGGGGAAAATTGATTAACATGAAGTCTTCATGTGTCTGCTTCTGATGAGAGGCTAGCTAAATCTGAGAACAGAAATCCTTGAATTGTGAATTGAATACTAGACAAGGATTCACATATTGGCTTCTTTGGTGCCAGGTAATTAGAATTTGTAATTTGGTCTTAATTAAATTACAGAGTACCCAAAGGCCTTAATCAGTGTGGCCTTCTGGCTGCCTCCACCCTGTTTGGGAAAAAAATTAGACTTTAAAAATATATCCACTAATTCTCTCCTTCACCTTCTCCCACTCCATCCAAAGCCAGTAGACGTATACTTAAATTGGGTAAAAAGTCAACATATATCAAATGTGTCAATTAAAATCAGAACTCCTCTCACTACTAAGTGTGTTTTTTTATTTTAAACATAGCAGCAGAGAGGTTGTCTGGGCAGCACAAATTCTGTCATTCCTGTATACCACTAACACCCCTCCAGTGGAGAGTTTGATCTTCAAAACCCTCCCTAGGTAGTGTCCTTTTTCTTCCGGCTTTTTTCTATTCTTACCCATTTCTGTCTTTCCTCCACTGGTTTTTGAAGTTTTTTATTTTGGGTTGAGTGTTTCTGATCAGCATGAGAACAACTCAGGAGCTTTTCTACCTTGCAGAGATAGTTAATGAGTTTGTTGCTACCTTTAGATTCTAAAGGCAATTCCTCAATTTATTGTGTGAGGTTAAAGTCAAAATCAAGAGAATTTTTATTTTAGTTGAAGCTGCATGGGGCAGTTAAAAAGGAATGGACTCAGAGTCAAGCATGTGGAATTGAACTGAACTCTAAAGATGATTAATTGTATGACTGTATATTTCTCAGTTTCCTCATCTGCAAAGTGAGAGTAGCAAAAACTTCCTGCCTACCTCACAAAATACAAATAAAAACTAGACTCAATCCATACATATAGAAAAGGGGATAGCCCATTTATTTTATTTGGAATGAAAATGCAACATAGTATTTTAGATTTGTTGCCTTTTTAAAAAGAATCAAATGCTTTGATTAAAACACTTGAGATTGTTTTCTTCTTTTTAATCTAAAAAAAGAAATATATCTCAATGGTTAGTGTGTTTTTAATTCAAGAATGATCAGATATTTATTCAGAACCATCAGTTGTGCATTATTTTAAAATTTCTATTTAACGGTAGACTATAATTGTCTTATTAGATGTTGATTTTTATCTTTGTGGTTCATTACATTGGTAATGGACAGTGTTTCTCTAACAAATGGAGAGCTTCTGGCCATGGCTGCTGGGATATGTACACAATACCTTGTATCAATTCTAGTATTTGCATTTTAAACATATTTCTCAGTTGCTAAAATAGCAATGCATATATTGTTTCTCTGAATTTTGTAATTACTGTAAATTCTGAAATTTGTTATATGGATTTATAAATTTGTTATATAAATATTATATTACATACAAATGAATTTGGATTGGATTTAGTTTTATATTTTTGATTATTGTTCTTTAAGATCAACTTCATTTTAGACTTCAAGAATTTCACAAAGGTAAATTAGGTGCAATGCAAATACAAATTCATAAAGTCCTTGACTAATTTAAGACTTAAAGTTAATTGGTATAAGTTAAAGATGTATATTGTAATTCCTAGAGTAATCACTACAAAAATTATAAAAGCATAACTAGAAATCTAGTAGAATAATTAAAATGGAATACCAAAAAATATTTAACCCAAAGAAAGCAAGAAATGTTGGACATATAAAGTAACAACACAAACTGAGACAAATAGAAATCCACTAACAAGTTGGAAGACCTAAATAAACCATATTCATAATTATTTCAGGAAGATGTTGTCAAACTGGATAAAAAAAAAGAAAACAAGGACAAATTTTATACTGTTTATAATACATGCACTTTAGATGGATAGACACAAAAAGGATTAGAAATAAAAGGATGGGAAAAGATATACAAGGCAAACTACAGTAAGTTAAAAAAAGTGGAGTCACTATATTAATATCAGATAAAATCAAACTCAAGACAAGAAGCACTACATTAAAAAAAATGGCCACTTCATAATGATAAAAGGATCAACCAAATATCCTGAACATATAACAATTATAAATATATATGAGCCTAATAAAAGCCTCAAAAATAATGAAGCTCAAACTATCAGAACTGAAGGGAAATGTATACAAATTCACAGTAATAGTTGATTAACTCCCCTCATTTGGTAATGAATAGGTTAATCTGACAAAGAATCACTAAGGATAAAATGATATGAATGACACTACCTATTGCCTTAACTTAATTTGTGTTTATAGAATACCACACCCTGTAACTGCAGAATAAACATTTCTTTCAAGCTCCTAGAGAAAGTTACCAAGAGAGACCATATGATGGCTATAAAACAAGTCTCAACATATTTCATTTCAAAAGATTTAAATGTTATAGTATATTATGTGATGACAATAAAATTATATTAAAAACCGTAAAATTTCTTGAACAGAACCAAATATGTAGACATTAATTAACTCATTTCTAAACAATGTACAGGCAATTAGCAAGTATTTTTGAACCGCATGATGATGAAAGCAAAATACATTAAAATTAGTGAGATGCTTTAGAGAAGAATGTATGACTTTAAATTCTTATCTTAGAAAGAATAATAATCTAAAGTTGAAGATCTGAACTTTCATCTTTGGAAGATAAATGAAGAAAAGCAGATTAAACTCAAGTGAAAAGGAAAAAAGTAATTAATAAACAGCAGAAATAAATGAAGTAGAAAAAACCACAACAGAATCAAATCAATAAAAAAAAGGTGGTTCATTAAACATTTAAAAATATGTGTATAAAATTTTAGCTAGACTTCAAGAAAGAGGGAGAACATAAAATACCAGTATTAGGAGTGAAGAAAGGGATACCACTGCATACACTATAGTCACTAAAATTAATAAATAAATATTATCAATTATTATAAGTGGATTTATGTCAATGAATTTGACAACTTAAATGAAAGAAAAATTGTTAGAAAGACAATAGAAAATATCAAGAACTCTCATATTAGTTTCCTATTGCTGGTACATATAACAAATTACCACAAACTTAGTGACTTAAAATACACTTAAAACATAACTTAGCAACAAATTATCTTATAGTTCTGGCGGTTGGAAGCCCCAAGTGGCCTCACTGGACTAAAACCAAGGTGTCAGCAAGACTGCCTTTCTTCTGGAGGCTCTAGGAAAGAAACTTTTTCCTTATCTCTTCCATCTTCTAAAGGGCTCCTGATTTTCTTACCTTGTGTTCCTTCATCTATCCTAAAAGCCAGTAATGGCAGTTGAATCTTTCCCAAATTGCATCACTCTGATACTGGTCTTTCTGCATTTCTCTTCTATGTTCAAGGACCCATAGGATTACATTCATTCTAAGTGGATAATATGATAATCTCCCTGTTTTAAAGTCAGCTGAGTAATAACTGCTATCTTAATTCTCCTTTGCCATGTAAAGTAACATAGTCACATGTTCCAGGAATTAAGATGTGGACATTTTTGAGAAGCCATTATTCTGCCTATTGTAGATGTCTATTTATTATAGAAATTAAAAGTTCAAGACTTTAAAGCAAAGAATTATAAACCAAAATATTTCCAAGGGTAAAATCTATTGAATATTTATGGGAGAAATAATACCAAGCCTACAAAAGAATCACTCAGAATAAGGGAACACTTTCCAACTCATTTTATGAGATCAGTGTTCTTTGGAGACCAAGACTAGATCAAGATATTAAAAGGAAATAATACTATCTACCACAATCTCTCATAAACACAGACAAATAAATCATTATCAAAATTTTAGCAAATGCTAAGATATCCAACACTACATAAATGGAAGTACACATCATAACCAAATGGGATTTATACCAGGAATTCAACTTTGTTTAATATTTGAAAATCAATCAATGCACATAACAAAATTAATAGACTAAAACAGAAAGAAAAAGGAGTATATCAATAGAAGCAAAAAAGTATTTGACAATACTTATTCATGACAAAAGTTTTCAGCCAACTAAAATTGAAGGGAACTTCCTCAATCTGATAAAAGGTGTCTAAAAGTCCACAGGTAACATACTTTTTAGTGAAAGACAGAGATTTTCCCCCTAAGATTGAGAACAAGACAAGGATATCTGCTCTTCTCTTTTAGTCAATATTGTACTGCCATTGCAGTAAGAAAAGAAAAAAGGCAGATTGAAAGGAACAAGTAAAACCTTCTTTATTCATAATTGACATGAATGATTACATTAAGTAGCCTAAGAAATCTGCCAACAAATACTACCAGAAACTGAATTTAGCAAGATCGAGAAACATACAGTTAATATTCAAAAATAAACAACATTTATATGTACTCATAGCAAACAATTAAAAAAGAAGTTTTAAAAATACAATTCCAAATAAAATAGTGTCAAAAAATAAAATGCTTAGGGATAAATTAAAATATATGTGTGCAAGAACTTTACACTGATAATTATAAACTCTGCTGACAGATATTAAAGATCTAAATAAATGTAGAAATTTATGTGTTCTTGGATTAGACAGCTCAGTATTGTTAAGACATCAGTTCTCCCTAAATTGGGCCATAGATTCACTGCAATCCCAGTTAAAATTATGGTAGTTTTTTTTTTTTTGTAAACATTAACAAGCTTATTTTAAAATTTAGATAGCAATTCAAAGGGCATAGAGTAGTCAAAGCACATTTTTTTTTAAAGGAGAACAAAGTTGGTTTATGTATATTACCCGATATCAAGATTTACTGTAAAACCATAATAATCAAGACAATGTGATCTTGGGGAAGGATCGAAATATGAATTATTAGAACAATCTAGTGAGCCTAGTACTATACTCACACACTTATGATGACTTGATTTTTGACAAGATTCAAGGCAATGAAATGAAAAAATAAATGTCTCTTTAAAAAATTATATTAGAACAATTATATATTTGTATGGGGAAAAATGAACCTCAACCATCACTTCACACCACATACAAAAATTAACTGATTCATACACCTATATATAAGAGATTAAAAACTTAAAAATTTTAGAAGAGAACTTAGGAAAATATCTCTGTGATCTTAAGCAGGTTCAAAAAGACACAAAGAATGAACCATAAAATATAAAGTATGAACAAATTACACTTAAAATTTATAGGTTTTGACCTTTAAAATATAGTGTTAAAAACCTAAATGTCCATGGACAGATGAATGGATAAAGAAGATGTGGTACATATATACAATGGAATATTACTCAGCCATGAAAAAGAATGAACTAATGCCATTTGCAGCAACATGTATGGACCTGGAGATTATCATACTAAGTGAAGTAAGTCAGATAGAGAAAGACAAATATCACATGATATCTCTTATATGCAGAATCTAAAAAAGAAAAAATGATACAAATGAACTTATTTACAAAACAGAAACATACTCACAGACTTAGAGAATGAACTTATGGTTACTGGTGGGGGGAGGGATAGACTGGGAGTTTGGGATTGACATGTACACACTACTATATTTAAAATAGATAACCAACAAGGACCTACTTTATAGCACAGGGAACTCTACTTAATACTCTGTAATAACCTAACTGGGAAAATAATTTTAAAAAGAATAGATAAATGCATGTGTATCAGTGAACCACTTTGCTGTACACCTGAAAATAACACAACATTGTTAATAAACTATGCTCCAATATAAAATAACAATTAAAAAACAAACAAACAAAAAACCAAAAAGACAAACCAAAGAATGTGAGAAAATAGTCGTAAAACATATATCTGTTAAAGGACTTTTCCCAGAATATATAGAGCAACAATATATATAACTGAACAATAAGAGGACAAATATTCATTAAAAATGGGCAAAAGGGGCTTCCCTGGTGGTGCAGTGGTTGAGAATCTGCCTGCCGATGCAGGGGGCACGGGTTCGAGCCCTGGTCTGGGAAGATCCCACATGCCGCGGAGCAACTAGGCCCATGAGCCACAACTACTGAGCCTGCACGTCTGGAGCCTGTGCTCCGCAACAAGAGAGGCCGCGATAGTGAGAGGCCTGCGCACCGCGATGAAGAGTGGCCCCCGCTTGCCGCAACTAGAGAAAGCCCTCGCACAGAAACAAAGACCCAACACAGCCAAAAATTAAAAAATATAAAAAAAATAAAATTTAAAAATGGGCAAAAGGTTTGAATAGACACTTCATAAAAGAAGATATAGAAATGGCTCCTCTAAAATTTAAAGATGCTTATATCTTTAGTCATTTGGGAAATGTAAATTAAAACCAGAGTAGTTATCAGTAGAAACAATTAAATAGGCACAAATTTAAATTTCAAAGAAAGGCAATATTAGGGTTAGGACAGATACGTAGCAAAAGGAGTCTTCATGTATTACTGGCAGAAATGTTAAATGATATCTTTCTTCAATTTCACTCCAGGTTATTTATCAAAAAGAAATGAAAACATGTGTCCACACAAAGGCTTGTACCTGAATATTCATAGAAATTTTATTTACAATAGTCCTCAGAAAGAAACAATGTAATGTCCATAAACAGGTGAATGGATAAACAAACTGTGAAATATGCATACGATGGAATTCTCTTTAGTTATCTAAAGGAATTACTATTGGTGCACTCATGGCATGAGTGCTTAACATGAAAGAATCTAAAAAAATATATACGCTGAGTGACCAATGCTAGCCTCAAAAGCATATTTATAAAAATTTAAAAAAATAAGTTCCATTGTGTATATCCATAAACAATGTAGAATATGATAAAGAGTAGAGAGTCTCCATCCTTAAGGGAAATTCTTAAGACCCATATGTGATTGCTAACTCCATCAGAATTCTGATGAGGAGAGATCTTTTCAATAGCCACTGTAGAAGTTTTCATTTTTGGAATTTTATTTTTTAGATTGAATCTTATCCTGATAAAGGGAGAAAAAACGCCTTTTTAAAATTATATGACCTGGGGAATTCCCTGGTGGCACAGTGGTTAAGAATCCACCTGCCAATGCAGGGGACACGGGTTCGAGCCCTGGCCTCGGAAGATCCCACATGCCGTGGAGCAATTAAGCCCATGCACCACAACTACTGAGCCTGTGCTCTAGAGCCCGTGAGCCACAACTACTGAGCCCACATGCCACAACTACTGAAGCCTGCGTGCCTAGAGCCCGTGCTCCAGAAGAGAAGCCAGGCAATGAGAAGCGCGCACCCTACAACTAGAGAAAGCCCACGCGCAGCAATGAAGACCCAACACAGCCATTAAAAAAAAAAAAAAAAAAATTATATGACCTGTATGTGATAACTCTACTTTTGTCAATAATGTAAAGGAAATGGAACTAAGGTGAAATCTGTTTTTCTACTACTTTTAATAACAGTTGCTTTTTAGAGAAAAAAATAGATATTTCTCTTTTGGAAAATATCTAGCTAAATATTTGGAGATGGAGAATATGGGATAGCAGGTTTCATCTGTAAAAGAAAAAGAGATATATAAATTCTTCTACATAATAAATAAATAGAAATTAAGGATAGAAGAACAGAGTGAGTTGAGAAGAGAAAGGATTGAGGAAATCAAAGAAAATAATTTCTATAGCTGGGGAAACTTGATTTGAACAGGGCAGTTATGTAGGATGATGAGATGATCTATAAATAGAAATATTTCAACATATGCAGAGCTCAAAGTCAGAGGCAAGTAGGAAAAATATAAACTTCTCACACAGTATCCCCAGGTAAAACAGATTGATAAAATCTGTAAAAACTCCTGTCTCGATAGCTGCAAATAAAGTCAACTTTATGCGCAGCTCAAAGTACTGCATACATGTGATGACATTTTTAACACCTACAGACAGGATGTAGGTGTGTGTGGCACACACATTTGTGTATTTTCTGGGCAAGTTACTTTCCTATCTGGATTTCTGATTCCTCTGTGACATGAGAAGTTTAAGTCACAGTTTCAAAGATGTCCTTATATTTTGACATTTCTTTTATGCCATCTTGACATCCGTGCTACTAAATTTATTCTTATTTTATTTGAAATTCTTTTTTAAAAAAAAATATTTTGCCCTCGGTTTTTTTTTTTTTTAAATAAATTTATTTATTTATTTATTTTTGGCTGTGTTGGGTTTCCGTTGCTGCACACGGGCTTTCTCTAGTTGTGGCGAGTGGGGGCTACTCTTCATTGTGGTGCGTGGGCTTCTCATTGCGGTGGCTTCTCTTGTTGCAGAGCACAGGCTCTAGGCACGTGGACTTCAGTAGTTGTGGCATGCAGGCTCAGTAGTTGTGGTGCAGAAGTTTAGTTGCTCCGTGGCATGTGGGATCTTCCCAGAGCAGGGTTCGAACTCATGTCCCCTGAATTAGCAGGCAGACTCCCAACCACGGCGCCACCAGGAAAGTCCCTTGCCCTCGGTTTTGAAAAGGGCAAAATGTTGAGGGTTTTAGGATCATTCTTGCTTTGTCTTAATTGGGTTCACTTCGAGTTCAATAAATATTCACTGACAGCCTTTGACATTTTGAGTACATGCTGGGGCTACAGTGGTGACCAGGTTTATGTCGTCATGGACCACTGTCCTATCAGAGAGATAGATGCAATTCAAATTTCAAGTTGCATAATTTTTGTAATACTTTCACAAGGGTATTCATAGCAATTAAGAAAATCTCACAACTGATTAGAAAAAGTAATGTTAACTTTTGAGAATTTGAACCCCAAATGATCATAAACCCTGGGTTAAGTCAACAACTTTCCTTAACAGATATAATAAAATGGCGGGCAGTGGTGGGGGGAGAGAAAAACCCATTTTCACAGCATGGTAAGACAATGGGCAATGTCCTCTGACCGGCCATGGCCATGTCTTTGAATCATGCTGATATTTTCCTCCACTTAAGGCAATTTAACTAAAAGAACTAATAAGCCCAGCATATAGTCTGCCTAATTATCACTAGAAAGAGTAAAACTCATTAAAGTTTTGATAAGGCTGCAAAAAAAAAAAATAAAGATAAAAGAAACCTGTTACTTGATATCATATAAGTGCAAAATATAATAACTAATAGAGACATTACATTTTCTTATTGGGCAGGACTGCCTTGCAACCAATGTAGCTGAAATAACATCCAACTTCATAACCATACATCTTGGTTTTTTTTGAAATCTGGATTATTTTAATTCACGGAATATGTGACAGTTATCATTCACATATTCTTCCCCACTCTCTTCTTTCTCTGTGCATATCTAAATCTATCTTACCTAAAACCAACTCAAATTCTCACTCAGCTTTGAAGATTTCCTCTGAGTACTTCTTTTGAGTTGGAGTCTTCTCTCTGTAATCTCTTTAATGATGACTATCCACAGCCTACAGTCTAACAATTTATGACATGTTCTCTTGCTTGCTTCTTGTTTCATGAGGATATGTTTTATTTCCCTAAGCAGATTTTAAAGTTCTGGCACGTTAATTAAGCTGATGCTAGTTATTGGTTGGCTGGGATGCTGTTCAAATATTTAGCCTTTTTGAAAACATTACTTGCTAGGTTTACTATGACACAGGGAGAGGCTGAGGAGTTAGAAGATAAAAAGAAATGATATTTCACTGTGCATCTTATGTATCATGTGGTTAGACAAGTTTGTTACTTGTCCAGAAAGTTTATCAGGTTCCTCCAGTGTTAGTATTTTTTAAATATTACTAATTCTGAAATATCTTCTCTAAATGAAAGGC
This sequence comes from Balaenoptera acutorostrata, assembly GCF_949987535.1. Taxonomy (NCBI): domain Eukaryota; kingdom Metazoa; phylum Chordata; class Mammalia; order Artiodactyla; family Balaenopteridae; genus Balaenoptera; species Balaenoptera acutorostrata. The sequence goes on from NC_080066.1 coordinate 163,821,046, forward strand.
AGCATAATATGATGATGAAGAGTCCAGTTACTGGAATCAGGATGCTGGTATTTAAAAACAGTTTCTTCTTTTACTATCTGTGACCAAAGGCAGATTACTTAACTCTTCTGGGCCTCAGTTCCTTATCTGGAAAATGGGGAGTATAATACTACTTTCCTTATGAAGTTATTAAGATGATTAAATAAGTTGATACAAATAAGGCACTTAGAACACCTCCTGGAAAAAGGCAAATGTTCCACAAGTGTTCACTGTAATTACTAGATTGGGATTTGAAACTAGAAACTGTTTTCCTGGGGTTTAGGAGCCCGAAAATCTTACGATGCAAAAATTACAGCTTCAGTTTATGAAAGCATCATGCAGCAACTCACAAATGTGTTCTGTAGCTGTGACTACCGAGGTGGTGGGACGAATGCTCTGGGAGCAGGTGACTCTCACTGTGCCCTTCCAGCTGCCTCCATTTACCAGCTCTTTTCTTCTCACACAAGTTGTGTGGGGTGTTCACACTCTCTGCTTTAACACAGTGTCTGCTTATGAGAACTTTACTGCTCAGCCTGCAAATCATTCTAAAACTTCCCCCCTACACTTTTTTTTTTTTTTTTAACAATCTCTGTTTCCTGTGTTATTTCACTGGACATATTTCCATCCATTTTCTGGAGAAGGTAGTTTATTTTTCTTTTATGATGGTGTTTTCCTGTCCTGCTGTATGCATATCTCACTCCTTCCCTTATGGCATAATTTCCTGTGCTGAGACTTTAAATAGTTTCTCTGACACAGATTCCCTGTGTACTTTCTGCGGATGCCCATCATGACATTTGCTCTATGTCACTGTTTAAATCATCTTATCATGTAACATATACTTATTGAATAATACCGTGTGTCAGGCCTTGTGTTGAGGGTGTGGATACAGGGTAAGGAAGAACCAGTCCCTGCCTTTTGATTTTAGCGCCGAGAGGAAAAGGACAAATATCAAATGAATCAGCACATAAAGAAATGTGTATTTGATGGAAAAACCCAGGACCATAGGAAACTATAATGGCGAAATCTAATTAGATAGAGTTTAGTGCAGTCAAGGAAGGATGTTCTTAGAATGTCTTTGGTTTGGGATGTCTCTGAGAAAGTCCAGTTGTGATGTCAGGGAGGCAAATGGATACAATTTAGAAGATTTTGAAGATGATAATTACTACCATATAATTGAATGAGATGACTTTGAGAGAAGTCAAGTGAGAAGAGAGCCTAGAGATTAGCCCTGAGGAATTCCAATATTCAAAGTTTGAATGGAGAAAGGAGAGCCTTTACAGAAGAAAGATAGAAAATATATGCATGCATATGTGAGGAGTATCTCGTTCTACAAGTCATAAAGCTCTCCCAGGAAGCAGTTCATTACTGACTATCTTGTATCTACTGAGAAAAACAGTTGGGTGAGGAGAGAAAGGGTAAATATGGTAATTGAGAGTTCACTGATGACTTTTGCAAGGAGTTTTTTTTAATTTTAGAATTTTATTTATTTTTTTATACAGCAGGTTCTTATTAGTTATCCATTTTATACATATTAGTGTATATATGTCAATCCCAGTCTCCCAATTCATCCCACCACCCCCCCAAGGAGTTTAATGGAGGAGTGGAGATGGATGCCAGATGAGAGAGAATGAGAGGAGAGTTGGGAGGGAGAAATGAAAAATAGTTTTAGAAAAGTGTGGGTGAGAATGCTGGTCACTGCCATCAAACCTCATCTTCTTCCTTAGAAATTGAACCCCCTAAATCTGGCAAATTCCATGGTTACTTGGAACACAGAATGCATTCCCTTTTTCAGCTTAGGAACTAATGTCAGGTTCCTGAGTTATAAGAGGATGTGTTACAAGGAAGTCTTCTTAAAAGAGCACTGCCAAACACTCATTGATGTCCTCCTCCTTTTTCCTGTCTTCCTTCCTGTCACCTGGAATGAAACACAATGACTGAAGCTTCAGCTGCTATTCTTGGCCAAGCTGATGAGGGCTACACCCTACTGATGTCACTTCAGTGAATTGGAAGGGCCTGGATCCTTAACAAATTCATTGACCTGCAGTATCATCCCTGAACTATCAGCTTTCAGATTTCATTTCAAAAGACAGAAGTAAATGTTTATCTGGTAAACCAGCCTTATTCTGGTTTTTATATCCTAGAGACCTGAATTTAATTATAACTGAGAGAAGATGCCTAGCTATAAAGAGGAGTGAAGAAATTGTGCAATAAAATTTTAAAACGTGTATAAATGCAAAGAGAAAACGTAAAAGAAGAGTTCAGTGATATTTAAAAATAAATATACAAATAGATGATAGATTATGATAATAGATAGATAGGTAGGTAGTTAGGTAGGTAGATAGAAGGAACCTGGAATCCAAGAATGGATGGAGAGGTTTTCTTAAGAAAGGATTGAGACAGTTCTTCAAAGGTAATAGAAGGGTATATCATGGGTTCAGATACAATCAGGTTTGTAACTTTGATGGTTAGAAAACAAAGGAGTTCTAATTTGATAGCTTCTATCCTTTTAATTTGATGAAAGTGAGTACAAATGAAGTTGTAATAAAATAAAAGAAAAAAAAAAGAAATTGTTGCTGCAATTCCACTCGTAAGCATATATACAGAAGAAACTTTTACAAATGAGTGAAGAGAAATGAGAATAATACTCAATGAGAATTACTGTTAACTCCCTGGTTTATGAATTTCCAGTGGGATTCTTCCTAAAAGATTCTCCACAGCTTGTAAAAAAAAATTATTTTCTGCGAGGGAATGAATCAGTTTAGAGGAAAGTCTGAATTCCTGGCAGATTATTGCCCCAAGAAACAAGAAGTTTTCTCTATTATACTTCCTGGAACCTATATTTCCTGGTACCTTCACTTTCTAAGCAACATCAATAGACCAATCACTTCCTGGGACAGCAGAGATCAAAAAAAGATGACTTTTGCCTACTTTGGTTTACTTCTTCATTGCCAATTACATATAGCTTATGTGTAATAACAACAAAGTTATATTCTGAAAGACTACTAAAATACCAGAGGAATATTTCTCTGGGTGAAATTAACCATATTGTCCCAAATATTAAAGCATGGAAAATTAGAAAAAAAAAAAAACTTTATATTCAGAGATTAGAAAAGTATCATATAACCTCTTTATGTGATTTTTTTTTTTTTAATTTTTATTTATTTATTTATTTTTGGCTGTGTTGGGTCTCCGTTTCTGTGCGAGGGCTGTCTCCAGTTGCGGCAAGCGGGGGCCACTCTTCATCGCGGTGCACGGGCCTCTCACTATCGCGGCCTCTCTTGTTGCGGAGCACAGGCTCCAGACGCGCAGGCTCAGTAGTTGTGGCGCACGGGCTTAGTTGCTCCACGGCATGTGGGATCTTCCCAGACCAGGGCTCGAACCCGTGTCCCCTGCATTGGCAGGCAGATTCTCAACCACTGCGCCACCAGGGAAGCCCCTCTTTATGTGATTTTTGATAATGGAAAAGTGTAATGAATATTGTCGCTGCCCTTCAGCTGATCATGGTACATAATGGTAAGTAGTTCATTGGCTGAGACAGTGGTTTCTGTTCGCCTTGAATTGAATCACTCCTTAGGCCCCAAACCTACACCCTGCATATACTTGTTCTTGAATTATTTTCAGTAATGTCAACACCCCATTGTAATATAAAGAGTTTGACTCACAAGAAGGGTCAGGGAAAATGAAATAGGTTGATCATAATGTTCTCTTTTAAGCCCTTAATAAATATAAATCATAAACAGGTGCTTCAATTTTTAGAGTTTGGTTCAATTTACTTTCTGTAGGAATTGAATTAATTTAGTGTTTGTGACTACTGAAGATAAAAGAAAATTAAATAGTGTAAGGAAAAATATTCCAATAATTAGGTACTTAGAGCAGACTCTTTGGTACCTATACTATTCAAAATGTCAGAGTTTTAGAAGGAAAACTAAAGTCATATGAGATTTTCATATTTCAAAAGATTTCATCCTAAAAGTTTTAATCTAACTGTGACTCAGTTTTCCAGGATAGCATTAAGGTGGCCCTCGTCATTGCAGTTCCTGAAACTTAACTGTATCAGTTCAATCAAGGGTGATAGGTTCTGGAGAATTAAGTTAGCCAAGTCATCGTAGTAAGATATTTTTTAATGAAACACTGAATAGCGTTTTATAAAATATACAGAGTTGCTTAGTTCCCATCATAAGTAGGCATAGGCCAACATAATGTATCTTATGTAGCTAACATCCTGATTTTCTGAAAGAATGCAATTTTTTTTTTTTTTTTTCACAAGAGACTAGTTATGTCTTAACAGTTCTGGGAAGCCATAGGGCCATTGTCCATTTACAGTAAAGCCACTCCACTATATCATCCCATATACTATTCTCTTGACCTATTAGACTTGATATCTGTATCAACTTTCCAAATAATTCATATACATTGAGTATTTTCTTTATGGAAAGTACTGCTTTAGGTCCTAGGGACTGTGCAAAATTGGACAGCAGTACTACATAAAATAAAAGATGCCTCACTGACAATAATTTTTCCAGAATTTCAAAGGAAGAATATATTTTTTTGAATAGAAATAGTTGGGGAAGTCTTTTCATTAAGTCACTCAGCAACCAAAATTGTGAACCTACTACAACTGAATAACTATGTTAAATCTTAAGGTAGTAAAACAGGATAAGATATGGCAATTAGGAATAATTTTCAATTGCTTTTAATTGCAGAGATTTTACAAATCAATAGACTTGGAGCATGGTGGCCCGGCCTTTTGTTGGTATTCAATATCGGCTGAATAAATTAATGAATGCTTGGTAGTCCGTCATCTTGAAACTGATCCCAAAGCCAAGATTTTCATCTAAACTAAAGATATGGTCCAATACTTGGATCTTTGAAAAAAAAAAAATAACATGACCTCTGTAAAGTAATTAGCCAGTGCTTGGTATTTAATAGGAACTCATATTGTGTCTTTCTTTTTCCATAATAAATACAAAAGAAATTGTCCATGTATATTTAACACTATAAACTTGGCTATAGAGAGAGAAGGGAGAGCCTTGAAAATATTTGTTAGAAATATAAAACGTGATATAAATGTCCAGTGATACTGTGATTTCAGTGCTCTATTATTCTTGTGATTCATTATCTGGCAGCCGAACTTCCAGCCTTACGTGTTTCCTTTCCCTCATTTACCCCTTAACCCTTCAGTTATAGAGACCTACCTAAGTTCCTCTGTGCGCCATATTCTTGGTTCTGCTGTGTTCTTCTCCCTGTTCCTTCTCTGTTTGGTGAATTGGTAAAAGTTATTATTGGAGACAACAGCATCTATTCTAACTAAACAAAAATAAAAAATAAAAAATAAATAAATAGATAAACAAATGTACAAAAATACACATTACACAGAATTATTGGAAAAGCTGAAGAAGAAGATTCAAGACTGATCTTTCAAAAACAGTTTTCAAACTACACCAGAGATCTGGCCGCCAAGGGAGACATGGCTTCTGCTCCATGAATAAAGTTGCAGAATAGGAGGGAGCATCCACAGCTGCTGGCTCTAGAGGAATATCGCCTCTCATCTGATCTGGGCCAGAAACATGGAGGTTCAAGTTCTGCTTCTGTCCTCCAAGGAATTCAGTGGCAAAGTGTCACAAGGGCATCTGATAGGCAGAATCTAAATCCCATCCAGAACCCGAGCTGCAAGGGAGTCTGAAGATTATCGTTTTTGCTTCCCAGATGTGGCACCTTTGAAATGAGTGTTAGTGAGCCAGTTAAACATACCTTATTATAACCTCATATTTTCTATCCTTACTTACTTCTTCAGATCACTCCTTGTTATCCACCCAGATTCACTCTTTTTTAAAAAATTCATTCATTGTCCATTCATTCATTCATTCACTATTTATTAGGCACACAAAATTATTTCTGGCTACACCGAGGAAACTTTTCATAATATAGTTTACTTTCAGTTATCATTTAGATTATGACTATTTCTAACAGAGATTTTATAACAGATTACTGTAATTATCTGTTCACTTATTTGTCTCCAATTACACTGTAGAATCAGTCACAGTTCTTTCAGGAAAACAGAAGTTACTCATTATTCCAAATAGAAAATAGAAATACAATACAAGAGAAGCTTACACGGCTACACAAGTGCTGGGACAGCAAAGACCAAGGAAGTTGCTACTAGAGTCGCAGAGTCATAAAAACAGGAAGTGCCAGAGTTTCAGGGAAGACTCTGGGTGTGATCTCAGCTGCTTGCAGCACAGAACCGGAGAACTGACAGGAACTTGCATGGAAGCCTCTGTAAAGATCAGGAACTCCAATGTAGCTGCCCCATAGGTCTCAGCTTCTTACAGCTCTGGGTCAGGGGGTTCACAAGAGCCTACCTGAGAATCCCTCCAAGTCTCACATCTTCCCTCAACTGTACACAGAGAATAATGACCTCTCTTCTCTTCTACTTTTCAACTGTTGTTCAAGTACCTCTCATTAGAATATTCACAGTAATATACTGGAAAGGAGTACTGGAAAATAAATTGCTGGCTTCTCCCTGAGGATGAATCGATGAATGCAAGGGAAGACATATTATTTGGAGTTGATAACAGATGATACTGTATAGTCCACTCATTTGTTAACATTTGCTTCTACCGTATTAAACTTGCAAAGCCATAATGACAACAATATCATTCTTTCCCTCATATAATGCAACTATCCTTATTCCTCTGCAGAAGTGATTGTTGTTTTCCCAAAAAGAGTGTTTGTTTTTGGAGATGCTCATTCTTTTCCTAACTCAATCACACTTTCAATAACTTGCAACAATTTATTACAGTTATAAATGTAATTATAATTAAATTGTAAATTTTAATTATAAATTTAAACACATTTATTTATAAATTTAAATACATAACATAACAAGAAAAAATATAATACATACTTATGTTTTCCTCATTTCTACAACTTATCACAAGATTGTAATTAGTATTTATTACTTCCTTCTTCCACTATCCATTCTTTGTTCATTTTTCTATAAGCCAACACCTCTATTGTTTGTTGTTATTTACTTGATTCATTGACCCACATTTTCTTCTGAAAAATTCTGAGCCATTACTGGTTCTGCAAGTGTTTAGCTACCATCATCTTTCATTAACCTTTACTACTTGTGATGAAAGTATTAAATAAAAAGCACCCTAAAGATTTCCCTCAGATCTAGATATAGCCCTTCGTCTTTTTATCAGGAGCAGTCACCCTCAAAGTTCTGCGAAACCTAAAGTGGTTGGGTGGCAGGTTCAACTTTGAAATCACTGGTGTCATTATTTTTCTTCCCTGTGGAAGTATTCCACCTTTGTGCAGTAAGCCTTCTATCATAAGAAAATCCAAAGTTGCAGGGACAGGTAGAAAAAACTTCTGGTGTTTGGGCCTCTGTGTTCTGGTAACGGAACACTTAGGAAAACTAGGATAATTTCCCTCTGTCAATATTCTTAATTTAATCACATCTGCACATTCTCTTTGCCCTATAAAGTAGCATTCACAAGTCCCAAGGTTAGGAGGTGTACATATTCGGGAGCCATTATTTAGCCTACCACAGTACGTTAGCACTAAGTGATGGCAGTGGCCAGCCTTAGTGAGAAGAAATACGTGTTTTTGAACCCATAGATAATCTCCATCTCTGCTCTCAGTATAACTTATGAACATGTTACACAGCAAGGGGTGGGGGTGGTAGGTAGTAGCATGAAAAGAAGCTGCCGTCTGTAGAATGAGTTATCGAGGATACCATTTAATACAGTGGATGTCTTTTGGGGTGACTTTTATGGGGAATTAAAATAAGACACAAGGTCCTCATACTTAATACCCATTACAAGGTGTCCATTCACATACATCTTCCTCAGTTTCTTGTTGTTAACATTCCACCTTGTTCTTGCCATTTCACTGATCATTCAGACAGACATTAGTCACTGTTATGGATCAAAGTGGAAACTTATCTCTGGCCATTTCTTCTTTCAAAGACAGGGAATAGCTTGTTATGCTGCGTAAACTTCTCCCACTGGTTTCTCTTCTCCAGTGTATGGCCATGAAGTTGGATTAGACCACTTTTGGGAGATAAAAGAATATCATCTGTATTCAGTTAATCTATCATAAGGAACTCCTCAACACTGCATTAAGTATGGATTGAAGGAGATATGACAGTTTTACCCATTTAAGAACCATAAAAATCTAAGGCAATTGCTAATGCAAAGTATTTGCACCTCAGTCTCTGATGGAACCCAGTATTATATATACCATTTACACTTTGGTGATGGAGTTCTGTTGCCATAGCCTAATTTATAGTTTGGTGGATCAGATAACCCTTCATTCATGATGGGCAACTCAGTTCTCATAAATTTTTTGGCGTCTCATAGACAAACATTCAGTCTTAACCAAAACCCAGTAGTAAGCCAGTTGCTATTATCAAAAGTTATTGCCATGTACTTATCTTCAGAAGAAGGAGTGTGCCCTGTGTTCTCTACTGTGGCTTGACAGAATGGTCTATATCTGCTGGAGATACTTTGGCCATCAATTAATCAGCTAGGTTATAAAGTCAAAATAAAATTTATTTACACTGATCCTGAACCTGATTCAGTCCTCTCTTGCTTCTCGTAGCGCAATTGGTTATTCGACACACCAAAATGTAGTAGATTTGGTCACCAAACATATCCCAAGAACATGGAGCACTGTGCCTCTTGCTTAGTTATAGAGTTTGGAAAGTTCAACATCTTGTCCTTCATTTTGAAAAATATATTTTAACATTCCCTACATCACTACATACCTAGAAACTTCGCAAAATGACAAGACTCTTAATTTGTTTCAGCCCATCTTCCAATTCCAGCTCTGTCTCACATGTTTCATAGTAACCATCTAATGTATTTACTTACCTTAAGATGCAGAGAAAAACACAGATGAGAGAGGATATGATGCCACGGATAGACAATCTGTGGTTCAACTATAAACTCTTCAGGGAAACAGACATCTTTTAAATCTATGATCTCAACCTTTAGCAAGTAAACGGAGGAATGAATGAATGAATGAATGATTGCTGAGGTCAATTTGTTCATCATGAAACTTAACCTGTAAGTATTCTTGGAGAGGAACAGTGGCTCGTTTTTCTAGATTGTTTTCATAGGAACTGGTCTATAGCTTTTGAGTCAATGACTTTATCCTGATGTTTGTCAGTGTAGCAATTAACTGATTCAAATTCATGATAGCTCAGGGCTATGAGAAAGCCAAGATGATTTTACTCTCACTTTGACATTTTGTCAATGTTTGTGAATCCAATGCACCTGGATCAGCGGTTGAGCTGCAGGTTCATTCTGTACATCAAGAGGATTTCACATTCAGTTAAGTTGAAGAACCGCTGAACCTGAACTCAATTCTTGGTACCTTACCATGTTTTGACTGGGTGAAATGGGCTTTAACCAAGCATTTTAGGCTTCATCTGAGAGCATATATGACTTTCATCATGTCATCAAATTTCTGGAATTTGGGGACCTGTTATTTCTCGGTTTCTTATTTAACTAATTATTTTTTCTGCCTTCCATTTTGCTTCTTTAATACATACTCTGTGAAGCCAATTGGATTAAAGCACGGTATTTCCTGAGATGGCGGTTTCTTTTTTTCTATTTATTTATTTATTCAATAAATATTTGTTGAGAATCTGATAATATATCAAGCATGGTTATGAGAAGTTATGAAGACCAACAAACTTTCTTCTGTTGTAAAGCGTATATTGCTTATATTCCAATAAGATGTGGCAATGCATTAATGAATGAATAATTGTAAATGTTTAAAATAACATAACAGATAGTTATACATCTTGTGAAGGGATTTAAATTTAGGTGCTGGGATAGAAAGAAGCTGGTACTGGCTATTCAGAGAAAGCTCTGCAAGGCAATACATTTTGCAAGGAGTCTGAATGAAATAAAGAAAAACTATGTAAAGGTGAGATGGAAGAGCATTCAAACAGAGAGACCAGTGAGCACAGGGTACAGCAAACTTTTCTCTTAAGGGCTAAATATTTTAGGCTTTGTGGGCCAGATAGTCTCCATCATGACAACTGAACTCTGCTGTAGTAGCACAAAATCAGCCACAATCAAAAATATAAAAATGAATGGGTGTTGCTTTGTTCCAATAAAACTTTGCTTACAAAATTAGGTGGCTGACTGTATTTGGCTCGCAGGCTGTATTTTGCTAACCCTTGAGCTAAACCAAGGGCCCTAAAGTGTAAACACACTGGACATGTTAGATGAACTCAAAGAACGGTATGATTGCACCCTTATAGATTGGGTGAAAATATTATGAAACAATGAGGAAGTTGCAGCAGTAGTGAGATCATATAGAAAAAAACAAATCAAAATAAAGAGATTTGATCATATTTTAAATTTATAATAAACTGTGAAGCTTGCTACAGATTCTTACAGTACATGTATCCATAACTCACGGTATATTCAGTGTGCCTTTCTAATCCGATTTTGGGCCTGAACAACTCTTAGGCACTGGGACTAGTTCTCCTTTTGGCTTTTAGGAATGATTCTCTTTTATAGAAGTTTAAATCACTCTGGCTACTCAATGAAGAATAGATTGTAATGTGACAAGAAACAAGACATGATGACTTGTTAAGGCTATTCTGATCTTGGAGAGGCAGCAGTGATCTGTGGCTTGAAGTGAGATCCTCGTTCCCTGCTCAGGAATTGAACCTGGGTAGCCTGTACGAACACCAGGAATCTTAGCCACCAGACCCGCAAGGGCTAGAAGCCAGAAGCAAATTTTCCCTGGCTCCTGCCCCACTGAAAAATGCATTTCTTAAGGAGGCAGAAACTGTAAAAACAGGTACAAAGTTTATTATTAGAAACACAGCACAACGAGAAGTGCAAGAGCACACAGAGAAACAGTTTGTTTAGTTAAGACAGAAGCAAGGCAGAGATGCACACCTGGAGAGCAAGGGTGAGGGTGTCTTCCCTAATGAGGAGGAGTGCAGTAAAGAGGTGATTAAGTCATTCATACAGGGCAGTTCTTCCAGGACTCTGGTTACCTTTGGCCAGTTACCTGGTTTCTTTTCCACACCTGCCCTGCCCTAGGGCCCTCCCCAACAAGCGTGCATAACTTTTTTCCAAGATGGATTCCAGCCCAGATGCCTGTGGGAGGGCCCTTGGCATCACATATTATGGTGTGATGCCCTCTCCTTTTTGACCCCCCAAGGAGCCTTTCTTCACATATGCAGTGTCTCCTTTGCCCCAAGGATAGGTAATATGTGACCTCTTGCTCTTTTACTCAAATAGGGTTTTGCCCCTCTCTGTTCCTGCCATGACTGTTATCTTAAAGTGTCCTCAGGAGACAAAGCCTGGCTGTTTACCCTGTTTCTGTTGTTACTTCTATTTCGAAGTGCAAGCAGGAGGCTGGTTGTAAATATGTAACCTGGAGCCCACCTCTCTCCTGTCTCAGGAAATGCAAACAGGAGGCTAGTTGTAAGCGTCTGGCCTGAAGCCCATCTTTTTCTTGTCCCAACAAATGTAAACAAGAGGCCAGTTGTACATGCCTAGACTGGAGCCAGTCTATCTCCTGCCTCAATTCCAGTAGTATAGAAAGATGATGGTGACTTAGATTTGGGCAATGTTAGAGTAGGTATACAGATTTGGAATTCGTTTTGGGGGTAGATTCAACAGAATATTATGAAGGGTTGAATGCAAGGAGTGAGGAACAAAGAAATCTGGGATCACGTATTAGTATCATCAGTGCAGTAGAATGGTGCTGTTGGACTGTGAGATGGGGAAAGTCTAAGGATTAATTATCTTTGAAGTCAACAACAATCAAGAGGTCTGTTCTGGTCCATTTGATTTTAACGATCAACATCATACCTAGAACCAAAAGAGATTTCTAGTTTCATTGCTGATTTAGTCTTTCTGCTTGAGCACTCAAGCCTATATCCTTTAGGTCTTGAATTTGCAGAATTTAGTCTAATACCTAGAATTGCCAAGAAAATAATATTAATATGTAACAAATGGAACAGTGAAGAGAAAACTGATGCTGAGGTGGGAAAATGAGAGAAGCCCTTTAGAATTCAACCTAAAATTTCTGGCTACTGTAAATTGGGTCTCACTCCTGTTTTTGTCAACATTTATCTACCTCAAAACCCCACCAATATTCTAACTGAGTGTATCTTTGGGGAATGAAGATAGTCTCAAAAGTGCTAGAGTGGGAAAAGTGTTGCTTTTGGAGTTGAGCAAGTCAGGGCTCGCCTCCAGGTTCTACCATGAGCCAACTCTGTGACCTTAGGCAAGTTATGTAACCTCCACCTCAATTTCCCTCTGTGTATAGTAAAATTTAATAATTCTTATGCAAAGGACTTTTTGAGAAGATTTAATTGGTTTAGATTAGTTTCATTTTTATTCAGTAGTGTTTATGATATCCAAAGTTTTCTCATTTCATTTAGTACAAAATTCAAATTCCTGATCATGGCTACAGAGGGCTTTAAATCAGGCTTGTGTCCACATTACTCACTCCATATCTACCTTTTTCTCTTCTTTTTAAACCACCTTCAACCACAGAGGCTTTTCTCTGCCTCTGGAACACACCAACGTGATCTCTATCTCCGAGGCTTTGCATTTCATCTGCTTCATTTTCACATGGTCTGATCCTTCTTGATGTTTAAGATGCCAGCTTAAACGTCACCTACTCAAAGAAGTATTACCTGTCACCTAAACACTCAGTTACAGGATTTTTTTTTCATAGCGCTTAATCATTAGCTTAAGTGATTTAATATACTTAATGTTAATAATTTTTATCAAAAACCAAGCTTAGAACAAAGCCCGCACATGATAGACACTCAGTAATTCTTAGATTGCAAGTGAATTGATTAATTAGCCCCACCATCTTCAATTCAGTACTTGGCACCATAAATAGTCATTACTATTATTATCATTTTTATTACGGTCTCATTTTGAGATAGGATTTCTGAATTCCCCAGTAATCCTCTGCTTTAAATAGAATGGCAAGGAAAAATCTCTCAAAGATGCTTTTCTTATTTATTCCCACTTATAAAAAATGGCCTTAGTGAAACTGTCTTCTCTTGTAACAGAAACAATAATATTAGTCTAGCAACCTTCAGTTTGATGGAAAGGTGCTCTGGTTTCACACACTTCTGCAGTTATGGTGCCTTAGATGTTTGGGACTTAAATGTTATCTTCCTGGCATGGAAATTTGCCTGCCGTCCCTTGCAAGACAAATTTCCACTAATTTACTCCATTTTTCCTTCCCTCTCTCTTTTCCCTTCTCCTTTCCTTCCTCCCTCCCGCCTTCCTTCCTTCCTTCCTTTATTCTTTCCTAATCTCTGCCTTCTTGCCTTTAGTCAGTTCCCAACTAGGTACTCTTCTAAGTCCTAAAGATAGAAAGCAAGACAGAAAATAATCCTACTCGAATGGAACTTGCATTCAAATATGGAAGGCTGGCAATAAATAAACAAACAAGCAAGGGATCCTTGAAGCTCTTTGAGTGAAGAGCCTTCCAGGCAAAGGGGGCAGGAAGTACAAAAGCCCTGAGACAGCAGTACGCTTGGCATGTCCATAATGAACAGGGATGTCAGCTTAGTAATTGGGGAGATTGTTGGAAATGCTCTTTGAAGATTAATCAGCAGTTGGACCATATAGAGTCCCTATGTTTTACTCTAAATATCCAAAAAAAAAAAAAAAAAGACTAGATTTGACAGGGTAATGGCTTAATCTGATTTACATTTTGACAGGATAGCTCTGGTTGCTGTGGGGGCCACAGACTGTAGGCAGTCGAAGGTAGAAGCAGGGAAACCAGACAGGAGACCCCTGTAGTCGCCCAGGTGAGAGGTGATGATGGTTTGGTTTATAGTATAATCATAAAGATAGTGAGCATTGGATATATTTTCAAGGTAGGGTTAACAGAGTTTGCTCATGGTATATAGTTATGGTGTGTGAGAGAAAGAGAAATCAAAGGTGGTTCTACAGTTTGTTTTCTGAGTAACATGGTAAATAGCAGTGCTATTTATTTAGAAGGGGAAGCGTAAGTTCGGATTGAAAATTAAGTGTTCAGCGTTGCCGTGTTAAGCTTGAGATGTATCAAAGATTTGCGGTTCTATATAAATCTAGAGTTCAGGAGAAAGATGGGTATGCATAAACGTAAGAGTCATCTGTATAGAGATGAGGGCGCTAAAATCCACGGGATTGAATAAAGTCACAAAGGATCTAAATGCAGTTGGGAAAAAGGCCAAAATATTGTTTTTGGGGGTGTTTCCGAACTGAGGAGGAAAGTGACTCAATAAAAGAGACGGAGACAAAGAGGCAAGAAGCCATTGAGACTGGAGGAAACCTAAGTGTGGTTTTCTGCCTTGGAAAAAGGAATAAATGTGGAAGGCAAATGCGTGAGGAGAGGCCCTTGATGGTTTCCTTCCTCACTGGGTTCTATTTAAGCATGCAGCCTGCATCCCTTCTTCTCACCACACAAGTACTATGGCTAATTGACCTTATGGCAGATTCCATGTTCACTACCAAAATGAGCTGTTGACAGAGGTCCAATCATCTGACAGCTTTATCTGGGTGTGTTACCTCAGTTACCTCTTCTATTAGTTGAGGATAGTATTTATTTATTTTGTAACTAATCCTACATTAGTCCAATGAGATGATACATTTCAAAGCTCTTTGAACATTACTCTGTTAATGTCAGGATTCTTTGCTGTTACTTGTAATGGAAGCCAATTGTAGTGAGGAAAGACAACGAAAAGGAAATGATAAAGGTTGGTTTGTTTCCTTTCTGATTTAAAATGAATCACTGAGTGTATTTAGTTTCTGCTCCCTTTCTTTAACATGAGTTTTCAACTTCGCTACTCAAAAGTTTAAGTCTTATAAAGTGTTTCCTGCTGAAATGCCATGCTGACTGGAATTCAGCAGCAAATAAATATTGCTGTCCTCACTAATTTGAAACAGTATGAGTTTTAAATCTCTAGCTGTGGGAGATTTATTAGGATTACAGTTTTCATCACCATCCCTTCCGTCCATCAAGACAGGTCAAAGCTGTATAATTTTTTTTAAACTAACAGCAATTTCCATTCTTTTTAGACTGTGCTTTCTGAGCCAACTATATTGTTGGAAACACAAGCTTGAAGTAAATGAAACACATATCCACATATCCTTATAAATATTTTAACCTGACCCCTGTTTGGGAGTGGAATAAAAATTGTTGACTATTTCGTTTTATTGTAACTCTATAAACACAACGTATTTCATGGTACAAAGGAATACTTATTACACATCAAATTATTTGTATGTTTTCTTTTTAAATAGTCCATTTATAATAGCTAAATTAAAATGAAAATATGTAATCCTGTCGCTTACTCTGAAATGCTGAATATTGGTAAGGCACTTTAACTATTGTAACATTCTAAGCATCCTTTCAATGAATTGCCCGATTACTGTATTTATTGATTTAGAGTAATTGGCCTCTGGTAAATGATTAAATGGTCAATAACTTGAATCACATTGCTCTGAGTTTATTAATACTCATGCAAAATGTGTTTCAGAAATATGTTAATATGTATGATGGGCAATGCCTAGAAATAGTTTGAGAAAATTCTAGAATGTTTCAAGAAATACAACTTATGCAACAATAGCCGGCACTTGAAGTGACCCCTGTCTTGTTGGACAGATTTAAATTAATGATCAAGTGAGTGTTACTACCTTGCTTAATAGACCAGTCATGATCATGAAATTCTGAGAACAAATTGGATCATTATATAACAAATATAATTTAAAAGGCACTGATTAATTTTTTCTGAGATCTTACAGTGAATACTTTTTTAAGACAAAAAAAAAAAAAAATCTCCTGTAAAGCTAATAACGCTAACTAGTAAAGCTAACTAAATAATTGAACAACACCTAATATGCATAGGTTTTCAGTTAATATTTACTCAGTAAGTAAATATGTCTATTATAAAAATCTAAATAGTCAGACTAGACATTTTCTTTTAATGATATATCCATATTTATGCTTGGGAATGAATGCTGGATTTTAAGAAAAATATTTAATGTACTTTGTGAAAGATAATACTTTAATTGTACTAAATAAGACTTGGGAGAAAGTTATTCATTTATCAAGTTTACTTTTTACCCATGTATATCTTCCCTCTGGAAAAGATTTAGCCTATTTTTTTATTGTAATTTTTGAGATTGCTTAGGAAAGAAGAAAAAGCTCTGAACCATTTTGTTGCTTGTGATCCTAAACAAATCTCTTAAATTTTTTATGATTTCTTTGTGGCCCCTGGAAAGTGATTAAAATAGTTCAAAATCTATGCGATCAAACCCCTCCCAATCATTACACTTTTGCTTACTTTCATGAATTGCTCCATAAATTAAAAATATAAATAGTAACAAAGTTTTTTCTAAGGAATTGACAAAACACCCTCATATCTTATAAGCAGAAAATCTAACACTGCCTTCTGGAGCTGCTCTACAGTTTCTTGAACTGTCCAAGAACTCCAAGCGCTTACTCTGTCAGAGTTAATTGTGAGGCCAGGCAGAAAGGAAAGCAGAGTTTGGACACATATCCATCATTTCTCACTGTCACAGAGAGTCAATGTTGAAGACTAATAGTGCCTCGTCTTATGGACCTTGTCCACCCTTTGACGATGCCAGGTCTAGAATGCCATTCGCCCCCTGTGGGAGAATTCGCAGGCTCTGAATTTCTCTCTCTCTCTCTCTCTCTCTGGCTCATTTCTCATCCCCATTTTTCCTCAGAGTGTAACATCTTCACCTGATGTCTGGATTCAGGGGGTTCCCGAGCCTCAGCAATGACAGACATCAGCGCTACTCTTCTTCAGCCTGACCCTTAAGCCACTGTATTGAGCCTGGGTTGCTAGCTTAGTTTTCAACTTTACTCAACATATTTTATTTCAGGATACTCTCACTGAGTCTTGGTTGTGTTTACCCTGCTTTACTGCAATTTTGTATCCTGGAAAGCAGGAGCTGGTGCCTTTTATTCTAGGAATTCCTGAGCTTTGAGGCAATTGAGCTCTCTATAAGGTAGGGATCTCAGGCAAACTTATCAAAACTTCCCAAAACCAAACTTGTATCTATGCTATTACTGGTGAATAGTATCTGCACTAGAAGATTTATTCCAAAGAACTCCTTGTCTCCACAATGGGCATTGAATAAAATCCCACAAAGGGATTTTAAGTAATCCCTTCAGTAGGTATTTTTTTTTTTTAATCTTTTGCTTCACAGGTATCATGAGAACTGTTTACATCAAACATTGTAAATTCTAAAATGTTAGACTTGCTAAGATAATTCAACTTCTGTACATTTACATTATCCCAAATGGTATGGTCCACATGGAGAAATGAGTCTTTTGGTCAGTGGTCCTGCTCACCTGCAAATGTGCAGATAGAGTCTACGCAAGTACATAAAATGATTACTTTGTAATTAGTAAAAGGTGAAGTATACACCTAATCTTATTCATGTTATCATTTTTAGTGTTTTAATTCTATTATAATTTTAATCCAATTAAATTATTTTAAATATCAAAGGGATGATTTAAAATAATTATTTTCTTAGTGAATTAATCTATTTTTTAAATTCCAAAAATATATTAAATAATTCTTGCAAAATGTTAAAAAATTTTGGATCCAAACAAATCAAAATTGTCAGTATGCTAATAATTGGTCTTTAAAACAAACAACCCAGAGTTACTTCTTTCTTGTTTTAAGTAGTGATGGTACGTGAATGCACATTAAACTTAAATATTTCATACATGGTTCAAAAATACTAGTGAGAAGAATAATAAATATTTCCCTACTGTACATATATGACTTTATCTTCATCCTCATGTTGGAAAATGCCCCTCAGGGTTTTATAAATTTATTTTATTATTTTTGTCCCCCAACCTAATATTTCACCCACACACTTTCCTTTCTTATTTTTATTAAGAAGAATATGCTCGTTACTCTATTTCCAGATGAAATTATACCTGCTAACCCTCTTCTAATACTCTCCCTATGTGCACCCTCTACTTCTGGCAATTGAATGAGGTAAATTTCTGCCACAGACTGCATATCTCTTGGGATGGGACAAAATGTTCCTGGGGATACGAAAAGACTTTTTTTTTTTTTCTTTTTTTGTCAGGTAAAAGGGGGAGGACATGTAAAGACATCAAACGATCAACTGAATCTCCCCAGTATTCTTGAAAATGAGCCACCTTCCTTTGCTTGCTTTATTATGCCTTCTCTTCTGTTAAAAGGTTAAAATGTGGTCTCCTTTCCCAGACTTTCTTCTTTTATCTGCTATCTAGTATAAAATGGTGTGTAGTATAGAGGTAATATCATTAAACAAAAGGATTAAATTTGAATTCTCATCTCACCATTTACTATCTCATATGTTTTACCTTTAGTCTCTTCATCTCATTAGATGATGTTACTATTTCCTCATTATGTAATGTGTTTCCATTGGATGTCACCTCCTCATTATATGATGACGTTAATTGTGAAAATTTATATTAAAGATCCTGGTCCATGATTAATGTTCAATGATTGTTAGCTGAATATAAATAGGTATTGGTAAATAGGTATGTAAGTGAAGTTGGATGCATTTGAAAAGAAATTATTGTGTGAACTGTGAGTCTTGACAGGTTACTAATTACTTATTTTGCTGAATTTTAAGTCAATTTAAGTTGGAAATAAAGATGTAAAGCTGAACCAGTTGGAGGGAACAAGGTCTCATAATTACTTTTCTAGTTTGAGTTCTCTTTGCCATGATACTTACCCTGATACTTAGACTTGTTAACAAGTCTCTAATATTTATAACATTGTGCTAAGTATCATGGGAAAGAGAACTTGAACTAGAAAAGTAGTTATGAGACCTTGTTCCCTCCAACTGGTTCAGCTTTACATCTTTATTTCCAGGGCTTTTGTGCTTAGTTCTGTTTCCTTAACTATTAAAAATTTGAGCTTAGGGACTGTATTTCTTCCCCTATTTTATCCCCAGAATTAGTCAAATAACATATTCTCAATAAATATTGATCAAAAGAAGGAATAGTTGAATAAAGCAGGAAGAGTTTAAGGGAGTTACTGACTCAGGATGGATATGAGTGGCTACTTAGGCAAAGCTGATGTGTCTCAAGATTTCTTCCCCAAAATACCTGAAATTTTTTCTCTGCTATGAGTTTTGGTACCCAATTCTATCAATTATAATTCTATCCAATTTTATCAATTACAAATAAAACACAATCTTTTAAAATAAAGGTACCTGAGAGGAAACTGAAGGTTACTATTCTCATGTCAATAACAAATGAATGATTTTGTGTGCATTTGCTTCCCCAAGCTCTAGGCTCCAAAAGTATTTATTGTAATTAAAATAAAATTAGTTTGTTTTCTTCCTACACCTCACTAAACTTACCTGCACCAATGCAATGAGAGTATGGGGAGAAGATTTGAGACTCATTTGAGATCCTTGAAGGAATTTTGTGGGCTCTTCAGGGAGCCTGAGCGAGCTACGCCATTTAATTAATTAAAGATAACTGAAAATATTTTATAACATAGATTTTGCCATCCAGAACCTAATTACCATTGAGAACATGAATCCATGGAAAACAAAAATATGTTCCATATTTTTAGTTATTTTGGATTGTTTAGAACAGGACCTTTATATATATATATAATTTTTTTTTAACACAGACATAAAGTTATATTGGGCTTTAGGTGATTGGGGCAATATACATTATGAGATAATTAATTGTAAAAAGGAAAATCAGTGGTAAAGAAGTAAATAGATATTGATAAACTAAAATATGCTGAGAAGTTTCCCATTATTTCCTTTAATTATAACTATTCTATAGAGGAGGAAAGGGAACTTGAGAGAGGAGATAAAGCTAATAAATGCCAAAGCCAGAATTTGAAACCAGGTCTCTAAGTCCACCTCAGAATTGTTCCATTGCACCATAACTATATTCATCTATTCATCAGATTTACTGGGTGCCATCTACATGTCTGACAGTGTCTGGGTAGAGTAGAAAACAACGCAAAAAATCTTATTCTTGTGGAGCTTAGATTCCAATGGAGGGAGAGCAATTACACAAATAAACACACAAATAAATATGTACTTACATGTTGCAACCCATTATTTGAAATAAAAAGATAAGTTGGTGAGAGAGAAAATGGATTCAATTAATTTAAGTGATAGTAATAAATGAGCATTTTCCTGTCTCAATGATGAGATTGGAGTGGTCAAGAAAGGCTTCTTGGGCAGGCTTGATGGTGGAGATAGAATTTGAGCCAGTTCCTGAAGGATGCGTATGATGTAGATAGACTAAAGAGAATGAAAAAAATTGTATAAGGACGAATCCTTAAAAGATCCATGGGAGTAAATGAGCTTGGTGCTCTGTAGAGTCTGGGAGGGCTTTGCATGAGATTGGCCATTTAGCTGGCTGCCATATCAAAGCAAAAGCTTTTTAGAGATCTTGCCTGAACTTGCCTGGCAATCCCTTCTCTGGATGCCCTTATACCATAAAGTAAAGCAGCTGACACTGGCTCACCCCCATCTTGCCTCCCTTTAGTCAGTTTTTATCAAGGTTTCTTGGAACCTGTCCCTTACATCTTCAGAGTTCCTCATGGCCTTTTCTGAGGGTCCTTTTCTCACAGCTTGAAAAGAAACAGATAAACTCTAATTTGACTTCCACCAAATAGTTCCATTATCCACTAAGCTTTTGGAAAATGTTTATTTCATGGATTATATTCCGTAGAACTTCATGAAATATATTCTATAGAAAAAAATCAATTTGGAAAACACTGTATGCTATACCATCCTCTGAGATCACAGTCTCCAGTAATATATATATATATATATATATATATATAATATTGATCAAATATATATATATTTATATTTATATATAAAATATTGATCAAAGGACCAGCAAAAATCATGTTTAATTTTCTGCAACACAGCATTTTCCCCAAATGCATTTTATCGTGGAACACTTTTCTGTTGCTGTTGAGGTTCCTTAAGAACTTTACCTTCTAACTTATAGTTTAGGAAAAGCAGCTTCAACCACACCACATAAAACATAATACATAGAACTCTCTCTACAGAAGGCATTGTGCTTCTTAAATTACCACTAGACAAAATCAGATAGGAGTAAGCAGCTAATACTTCATCCACATTGATATTTTGTTGGCATGTAATCAATTTACATGACACTGAAAAGCTATTCATATGCTTAATCTCTCATTTTTGTATTACTTTATTTGGACTACCTATTAATCAATTATTAGAAAACCAGTCCTATCAGGGGAAAAATCTGTGTACATGTATTTCACCTTTAAAGCTCTCCTAAGAGTAAAGCCTAAGTATAACTATCAAAAATATATCCCTGTATCTTCTTAATTTCTACCTTCAACATACATTTTTGGATTAGTATTCTCTTCTACCACTTATCTTGTCTAACATTTTTAAGAATGGACAGTTTTTGACAAATTAAGCTTAAACTTTCTTTTCCAATGTGTAAATTAATTCCAATTCTTAATCATGTCTTCTTAATCAAGTTTTCTTCCCTTTAGCCATATGTATACCCTTGTAAAATAGTTTAAGCATTTTCTTGAAGTGTATTCATTGATATATCTTGGTTTTATGTTAAAAGTTTACTTTCTTCCAAAGTCATGGAGTCTCAGGATCCAATGAACTTGGTAATACTTGCTTTGTTTTATGTCTTGAGGTGTCCCCTAGGTTGCCCTGGACTTCATACACTCCATGCTGAGATCATCTGTTCTTTTTTCTAATTTGAGTTTTCCACCTCTTCTTTTGCTTCTGAAGTTTGTTTTAAAATGAACACACCACCATTTTGAAACACTCGGAGAAATTAAAGTTTTTGATACGTTTTTCTTTACTCTGTCAGAATTAGTTGTGTACTATGTTATAAATTCTTTCTAGTACATGTTTGGGTGAAACAATTAGAGAACTGATATGTGCTGAGACAGGAACAGTGATGGTGATTTTACTCAAGAATAAACCAGAGCTCCTCCTAATACTTTGAAATAATATAGATGTAAATCTGGGGCCCAAGAGTAACTTGGCAAATATCCTACAGCTAATAGAAGCAGAGCTCAGCTTGGAACTCAGATTTGTCTGAGTCCAAGTACGTGGTCATGCTTCCTTACCACAAAACCTCATTTCATTAATAAAATGTTAAGGAAGCCTGAGCTTGGTACTAACCCATTCACATTACTTGTCATGACTTTCCAGATGATTCTGTAATAAACCAGTTAGGATCCTAGCTGCTAAATGTTATGCCAAGTATAGGTATGTACATAAAGAAAGAAAAAAAAAATAGCTGTTGTTTTAAAAAGACAAAAGTGATATCATCTTTACCAACGGAAATTAACTAATGGCTAAATATGACAATTTGTGTTTGAAGCACAGTGCGTTTGGATTAGCAAATGTATGCTTTTTGTTTAGCTGATTTTTTTTCTATTTGGGGTAGGTTATCCTGGTGTTGTCTTAACTAGGTGTGTGTGTGTGTGTGTGTATTTAAGAAAGACAAAAAAAAAATACCATCAGATAGCACTTTTTAATAAATGAGAAAATATATATGGCTTTTAAATTGTCTTGAAAGAAAGACAAATGAAGAGATATTCTCAGCTTAACCTGTAACTAAAATATCACCCTTATTTTTACTAATCTCTTTTTAATCACTTTGGTCAATAATGATAGATACAATTTATTGATTTGTATTTTCACTCAAGTTATATTAGTTGAGTGATTACTATAGGCCAGACACTATTCTATGTATTGGAAACAAGGCTCAAATAAGATTGAAGTGGTCCTTGCCCTCATGAAGTTTAT
The DNA here is from genome assembly GCF_949987535.1 of Balaenoptera acutorostrata. NCBI lineage: Eukaryota > Metazoa > Chordata > Mammalia > Artiodactyla > Balaenopteridae > Balaenoptera > Balaenoptera acutorostrata. The sequence goes on from NC_080066.1 coordinate 163,843,911, forward strand.
TATAAAGGCTTTGGAGACAAACAACAAAATTACAAAGAACATACAGATTGTGAAAAGTGATACACAGCTGTTATACTAGAAACTAAAGTGTTGGGGATGACATTTAAGCGGAGACTTGCAGAATGAGAATGACTTTAGTCATGCAGAAAGCTCACTGAAAACAGTTCTCAGTCAGAAGGAACAGCAGGTGCAAAGCCCTAGGTCAGAAACCATCTTGACGTGTTTAAAGCACATAAAGAAAATCAACATCTTGGACTTCAGTGAGGAAGAACAGAAGCAATAAGAAGGTAAAAAATGGCATTCCAGATCCTGTAGGTTCTGGTAGGCTCTAATGAAAGGTTTTAGTTCTCTTTTACGTGCAACGGACACCCCCAAATGTTTTTAAGCAGAAAAATATGATCTGATTTACATTTTATAAATATTACTCTGAATATTGAAATATAGAAATATAGAAAGTTGACTACAGGAAGTATGGCATAAACGTCCTGATTATAGGAAGTATGGCATAGTTTCAACCTAATACAGCTGACACTTGAAAAACATGCATTTGAAATGCAAGGGTCAACTTCCACGTGGATACTTTTTAATAAATACACTACAGTGCTACATGATCCACGATTGGTTGAATCCGCAGATGTGGAACCCATGGATACTAAGGGCAGACTGTAAAGTTATTTGAGAATTTTCAACTGCTTGGGGGTTGACGCCCCTAACACCCGTGTTGTTCAAAGCTCAAACGTATTCCATTTTTCATATTTCTTGGAGTTGAATGGGGCCATGTCACTGGTGCGCTTAGTTAGCAAAACCCCCTTGAGTAATTCTCCAGTCCCTCGCATCTCATGCCACAGCAGTGGAGGAGGTGAGTATTCCAGATGCCGCCTCTGAAAGCTGGATGAGGCTCAGTCAGCCTGCGACTCTACATGACTATACGCAGCAGAGGACCTTGCACATCTGTAAGAGCGTGAACTAAATACCAGCTGGGTTAAGCCACTGCAGTTCTGAGATTGTTTGTAACCACAGCATAAGCAAACAGATTATGGGTTATATGGAGAGCAATGTGGAAAGACGAAAGCAAGATAAATGTTGTAATAGTCCACGTGAGAAACAGTATTACCTTAAATTACAGGTGGTTGCAGTGTACAGAGATCAAATTGAAATGGATTTGAATTGCATTGTGTAGGTAAAGCAGACAAAACCTGTGAGTGGATTGAAATTTCTAAGTGTTTTCTGTGTGGAATTAGTATATCTTACGAATTGTCTGTTGGAATTTTTTTTTTTAATTTAATTTATTTATTTATTTATTTTTGGTTGTGTTGGGTCTTCGTTTCTGTGCGAGGGCTCTCTCCAGTTGTGGCAAGCGGGGGCCACCCTTCATCACGGTGCGCGGTGCGCGGGCCTCTCACTATCGCAGCCTCTCTTGCTGCGGAGCACAGGCTCCAGATGCGCAGGCTCAGTAATTGTGGCTCACGGGCCCAGCTGCTCCGCGGCATGTGGGATCTTCCCAGACCAGGGCTCGAACCTGTGTCCCCTGCACTGGCAGGCAGACTCTCAACCACTGCGCCACCAGGGAAGCCCCTGTCTGTTGGAATTTCAAACACATTCCCACACTGTTCTCAGCTATCACCTCTGTTGCAAAAGCTGGAAGCCTGGAAACTGCATTCTCCAGACTTTCTTGCCAGAGGATTCCAGTTTATGCCCTGCAAATGTAAAGCTCTTGCTAAAGATTTGATAAAGACGAGAGAGATGAAGAGTTGTTTTGGCTTCAGTGGGGAGGTGTGAGGGCTTTGGAAGATGGCAGACGGAAGATTTTGCCAGTAGATTTCAGGTGTCAAGATGTGAATCAGCTTACTTGATGCCGAGAGGCTCGTTTGGAGTTGTCAGTGACTTCTGCACTTCATGATTCCCAGAAAGCTTAGCAGCAATTTTTTTTTTTCTTTACTGCCCCAGCTCACCCAATAGTTTCATAGGCCTCTAATTCTTTGTATTAAATCCTTTCTTCATGAAAATATCTAGACTGTCTCTATTTTCCATCCAAAGTATTCATTATCCAATATATTGTAGTGTATCTTCTGTTCTATAAAAAGTCATCTCAGTAATCAGAAGAAACTGCGGATCAGAAAGTTAAGGGCATTATCTTAGATCGTTTCATCATAACTGATATAATTGGTCCATAAATCAAGTTCATAATTTGTAATTCATAGCTTGGGCTCTTTGTCTTATAGCATGCCTCCCTAAATCTTAATATTCTTCTCCACAAAATGGAATTTAAACAATTCCCTTGTGATCTTAGAGCCTGTGATTGACACTATCACAATTTATGCATTCTTACTCCAGCAAAGGCATTTCTGCTAATAAGGATAATGACGCCTACTGGTGCATCTTGGAACATTTTTATTTCAGCCTCTTTTCCATCTGATTGTCATTTAGCATAAAGCTACCAAATCAGATTTTATAATTTGAAACTCTTTGAATTTTCTGGTTTAGCTTACAGGTAAATGATACTAAGCAGAACTGCTGTTACGAATCCAATAACACCACAGTGGGAAATGAGAAAATAGACATTATTGAAGAAGTGAGGGAAAAGGGTTTAAAGAACTGATTTTTGAGTCAAACATCTTTCATCACAGAGAGAGGAACATTAGGGAAATGCCTAAGGTAAGCAAAATGTTACAGCTGTGGATTTTTTTTTTTTTTTCAAAGATATTTTACCCAAATGTCCTGGGAACATTTTTTTTTTTTAACTTATCAAAATAAACTAACTTTACTCCTTCTTATTCATATTCAAGAATGTCCTTTTCATTTATGACAAGCTACAGGTATAAATAGAATTGGCAGCCACTTGGTTAGAAATAGTTGATTAAAAAAGATAAAGAGAAGCAGGTACACACTTAAACATAAGATACCATGAGTAAACTGAACACATGAGTACATATATAGAGGAAAATACACTATTTTTTAGGTTTCACTGAGTAAAAAGTATCTTTGCATACCACACTCCCTAATAAACTTTGAAATCAAGTGAAATTATTTAAATCTAGTTCTATTATCTGCAGCATATACAATGTATTTGTCTGCTCAGGTTGCCATAACAAAATACCGCAGACTGGGTGAATTAAAGGACAATTTATTTCCTCCAGTTCTGGAGACTGGAAATTCAAGGTCAAGGTGCCATCAGGGTTGGTTTCAGTGAGGCCTCTCTTCCTGGCTTGCAGATGGCTACCTCCTCACTGTGTCCCATGTGGCCTTTCCTCTGTGCACTTGGAAACAGAGACATCTTTGGTGTCTCTTCCTCTTCTTATAAGGACACCAGTCCTATTGAATGAGAGCCCCACGCTTAGGACCTCATTTCACCTTCAGTTACGCCTTAAAGGATCTATATCCAAATATAGTCATGTCAGGTGTTAGAGTTTCAATATATAAACCTTGGAGGGACACAATTCAGTACAAAATGTACACATAGCAAGAACTCAATAAGTATGTGTAGAAATGAATTTGATACTAATAAATTACAGATGGGAATTATGATTTATATCATCATATCAATTTCTAAGTAGGCATTACAAAGTATTTTTCTAAAATATAGACAAGGATACTTCTTCAATTACAAAGTCAGAGGGATAAAGAGAAAATGTCATTTTTATGCTTTAACAGAAATTTTTTTTTGAATTTTTGAATTTTATTTTATTTATTTTTTATACAGCAGGCTCTTATTAGTTATCTATTTTACACATATTAGTGTATACATGTCAATCCCAATCCCCCAATTCATCCCACCACCCCTACCCCGCCACTTTCCCCCCCATGGTGTCCATACCTTTGTTCTCTACATCTGTGTCTCAATTTCTGCCCTGCAAACCGGTTCATCTGTACCATTTTTCTAGGTTCCACATGTATTCATTAATATACGATGTTTGTTTTTCTCTTTCTGACTTACTTCACTCTGTATGACAGTCTCTAGATCATCTATGTCTCTACAAATGACCCAATTTCATTCCTTTTTAAGGCTGAGTAATATTCCATTGTATATATGTACCACATCTTCTTTATCCATTCATCTGTCGATGAACATTTGGTTGCTTCCATCACCTGGCTATTGTAAATAGTGCTGCAGTGAACATTGGGGTGCATGTGTCTTTTTGAATTATGGTTTTCTCTGGGTATATGCCCAGGAGTGGGATTGCTGGGTCATATGGTAATTCTATTTTTAGTTTTTTAAGGAACTTCCATACTGTTCTCCATAGTGGCTGTATCAATTTACATTCCCACTAACAGTGCAAGAGGGTTCCATTTTCTCCCCACCCTCTCCCGCATTTGTTGTTTGTAGATTTTCTGATGATGCCCATTCTAACTGGTGTGAGGTGATACCTCACTGTAGTTTTGATTTGCATTCTCTAATAATTAGTGATGTTGAGCAGCTTTTCATGTGCTTCTTGGCCAGTTGTATGGCTTCTTTGGAGAAATGTCTATTTAGGTCTTCTGCCCATTTTTTGATTGGGTTGTTTGTTTTTGTAATATTGAGCTGCATGAGCTGTTTATTTATTTTAGAGATTAATCCTTTGTTTGTTGATTCATTTGCACATATTTTCTCCCATTCTGAGGGTTGTCTTTTCGTCTTGTTTGTAGTTTCCTCTGCTTCGCAAAAGCTTTTAAGTTTCATTAGGTCTCATTTGTTTATTTTGTTTTTATTTCCATTACTCTATAACAGAAACTTGGTCAATGTTTTTCCTTCTATTTTTAGTCACTGAATTTGTCCAGGTGTCATACGATGCACACACTTAAGTAGAACAAAGGAGTACCCATCAAGACTAGAACAGGGCAACATACTCCAAAACAAGGTGAAATGTACAGCACAGGTTGTGAAGGTTTCTTATTTTCCTGTAAGGAAATGTTCCCCTCTGCACACCTCAGTATTAGGTAATAATATTCATACTGATATATTTAGGCAGAAGTGTACTGATATCTGTAATGTGCTTTGAAATGATCTCAACATAGGATAGATTAATGAATGGATAGAAGGACAAAAAAACCTTAATGGCTGACTCTGAGTAATAGGTATATGGATGCTTAAGGTAAAATTCTTACAACTTTCCTGTATGTTTGAAATTCTTTATAATTAAAACTTTAGTGAGAAAACATTTAGGAAAGAGAATAAATTTTTGTTCTACAATTTTACTTATGTATATTCAAAACATACACACATAAAACATTACGTATTATACCACAATATTAAAGAACATAAGGGAAACAAGTCAAAGTGGGTGCTTATTTCTGGGAAGGAACAATAGAGGTGAGAGGGGATGATAAGGGAAAAACTTTGAATTTCTTTATAAAGACTGGAGATGACCAAGGTCAATGAACTGAGCAGTGTGATTAGATTAACTCTTTTTTTTTATTAATTAATTTTACTTTCTTTATTTTTGGCTGTGTTGGGTCTTCATTGCTGCGTGCGGGCTTTCTTTAGTTGCCGCAAGTGGGGGCTACTCTTCGTTGTGGTGAGCAGGCTTCTCATTATGGTGGCTTCTCTTATTGTGGAGCATGGGTGCTAGGTGCACGGGCTTCAGTAGTTGTGGCTCACGGGCTCTAGAGCGCAGGCTCAGTAAGTTGTGGTGCACGGACTTAGTTGCTCTGCAGCATGTGGGACCATCCCAGACCAGGGCTTGAACCCATGTCCCCTACATTGGCAGGTGGATTCTTAACCACTGCGCCACCAGGGAAGCCCTAGACTAACTCTTTATATCTGAGATAAAATAAATTTTGTTTTGAAAGCAAATGAGGGATAATGTTGTACAGAGCAAGCATCACGTGCTTCCTTCTATATTATGTAATCAAGTCACATGTGGGAAAGGATGGTTCATCCACCTTGGTGTGGATTAAAATGACATGACTGCATATTCCAGGAATCAGCTATCTCTGTGATAGTTCAATTCTAATTCTGGTTCTGCATGAAAACATTTAAATCTCTATGTACACTCCATATTAAATAGTATAACAAAAAGAAATATGGTTTCTCTAATGAAGTCAGAATACCAATATTCAGTCTTGCATTGCTGTGTGACTTTTGTACAATCACTTGAACACCTAGTTCTTAATGTCCTCTTGTGCAGAACAGGAGGAAAATGATCAAATACTTCCTCCAATTCTTTTTTCTAGCTGTATCATTTTCTGGGGAAGCACTAGAACAGAGTAATTGCAAAAGTTTCAAGTTAGGCAATTTCTAATCCCAGTTCCGCCACATGCTTATTGTGTTAGCTATGGGAAAATTACTCAATTTCACACAGCTTGTTTCCTCATCTGTAAAATGGAACAAAAAGCATTCTGGCTAGGATAGTCATTAGGATTAAATAATAATAAAGGCAAGGCACTTAGTAGTAGATCCATCATATAATATGCCTACAAGAAATGTTTTTGCTCATAAAGATTTCAATCTAATTTTTCTCTGTGAATAGTTTTCCCAGATTATCAAAAACTCATATTAGCCTTTTAACTTATATCTGATTTGAACATGCCTTGGAGAACTCAATAAACGCTTGGTATTAGCAGTTCATTAGATATAATTTTTCTCCTGCTTAATATAAGTGGAACCCTTGTTCTGATTCTCCTGACAGATGCTAGACTCCCAAAGAGAGGCTTGTTAAACATCCAGCCAAGTGGAGCATTTGTTAGTTCCAACTGCAATGTTAAAACGTACCAACCAAACAAGCATTTGTTTAACAAGAAGCTCAAAGTATTTGTTTGTAGTCACTGTCACTGGAGCCCGGTAACAATCTTTCTGCCAGAACTAACTCATTCTGTCCCAAACTCCTGCCCCAATCTTCCCATGCTTCCTCCTCTCTTAATTTTTTTTCTTTTACATTTTTCTTAATTTAGTTTTAAAATACAAGAACTGTTTTATCAATAGTGTGTTTTATGTAGGTTTTATTTTGTTTTCTTTTTTTTTTTTTTTTCCTGGTGTTGGGAGAGTGCTGACTGGAAACTGACAGCTAGACCCTGGAAGCCAAAATTTTTTTTGTTATATTTTGGATTCTGTTATTAAGTAGCTAGGTAGACCTTCATCTATCACTCATCCTCCGTGGGTTTAACAATCTCTGTCCCTGTCTTTGAACAGCAGACCCATTGTAATTGTGCCCTGAAAAAGAGTCTTTTTTCTCAACTGACACTTCCGTGCAAAATATAAGGGTCATATTTATATCCACTTCTTGCTGCCCTTGCAGCATTGTAAGTCACAATTGATGAAGGAGCAACATTCTGTGATTTGATATAATTTACTATGAAACCACTCTCCATTTTTGACATTTAAGCTCTTCTTGCCAATTTGCAAGTCTGCTTATAGACTGTCCAACTGTGGCGTCAAGCAATTATTTTGTGGGCCATTGTGAATTCCCTGATCTGGTTGTTCTCTATGTGATTTGATTAAGAGGGTGGCTTGAAGCCATATACGTACCCTTCTTAACAATGAACAATTAGGTAGAGAGCTTTTGAGCATAAATGGTGTGACTTTAAGGACCTAGGACAGCCCTTCTGCCTTTTTCTTTCTTCCTTAAGATAACTCTCTGAATGTTGGTACTCCAAATCAATTTAACAGGTAGGAAAAAGTATTTTGTTGCATAGTTAGACATTAGTATTTAAAAGTAAATGCCTGTGAGTTAACTAAGACCATTGAGCTAAGTTAGTTCTTGCACTGAGTTGAATAGTGTCACCTCCCCTGACTCCAGCCAAATCATATCCTTCCTGGAGCCTCAGAATATGACTTTACTTGGAAATAGGGTATTGCAGATGTAATTAGTTAAGTAAAATGAAATCACAGTGCAATGGGGTGGACCCTTAATCCAATATAACTGGTGTCGTTTTAAGAAGAGAAGAGACATAGAGGCATACAGGGAGAATGTCATGTGACAACAGAGGCAGAGATTGGAGTGATGTATCTACGAGCCAAGGAATACCGAGCATTATGGCAATACCAGAAGCTAAGATAAAAGCATGGAACAGATTTTCCCCTAAAGCTTTGAGTGAAAGCCTGCTGGCGCCTTGATTTAGGCCTTCTCGCCTCCAGAACTGTGAAACAATAAATTTTTGTTGTTTTAAGGTACTCATTTTGTGTTAATTTGTTACAGCAGCCCTGGGATACTCATATAGATCTATTGTAAGCTGAAATTTTGATGACATAAATGCACTGAAACTTAGGGTGAAGGAGCATTGAGAAAGCAATGGATATAGTCTAAAACAGCCCTTTATCTTATTACTTAGTAGCTTACCAAAGGCTTCTAGAACTGGAGAGATTCTAATGTAAGTTCTACAAATGAGATTTTGCTTTTTTTCTCCCTTTCATTTCTATCTTCTCTGCTTATTCCCCACTCTCATTTGAGCTCCATAGCCTTCATCCATTTCCTGTTAGAGTCACCATGTGACGTGTTTTAAAAACTACTTTATTTCTGTCTCTGTAATTGTTCGAGCTAGCAAATGTAAGTGTCCCCATGGTCTCACTAATTAGTAAAACCCTTCAAACAAAATAATGTTCTTTGTTAGGTTATTGACCATAACATAAATGTGAAGAACATAATAACTAAAAGTACTGTGCCCATGACATTTTGAAGAAACAATTTTCAGCAGCCATTTTCATGTAGACAGTTTCAGGTAACCTAAAAAAAAAAAAAAATTAGAGTTTATCTGATTAGTCTTTAAAATGTTTTAATTTGCACAACAGATAAGCTCACCTCTATCCTGAGTCTATTCCCATCCCTAATCTCTGCCAACCATCTGTGATCCTCAGCCAGACAGTAACATGGGATTGGATTCAGGACTGGGTGAGGGTTGATGCCTTTGTTGGGTGTTGGTGGCCTGTCATATATACAATCAGACCAGAGTAAGCATCAGAGATGAGATGAGGCTAGAGGTCTAGTGTTTCAATTTTGCACAATTTTATGTGCATTTCTCATAAAGCATAAAGATTGCATTTTTTCAGTTAACACAATCTGTCCTCTAACGGAAAAAAAATTGGCATACTTAATTTGATGGATCAATAAAACTTGCTTTAAATCTTTCCATCTTACTCTAGGTTTACCATTTAGTTCTTTTTTGTTTTTCTTTTTCCCTGCTGTTTATTTTGCTCATGTTTTCAAGTTACTGTTCACCTTGTGTTCTTTTATTCATTAACTTCCTTTTCTGGTAATTCAACACACATTTCTTTACCATTGTATGAAAACAAGATGGCATCTCTCCTCTTCAAAGAAAATGCTCTACTTTTCCTCTACTGTTCTTTCCCAACTCATTAAAAGAAAACCTTTAAAATACTTTTACACTCCTCAGCCCCTCTGTGTTGAAGTGATTTTGAACCATATGAAACACTTGATATCTGAGTATTTTTTAAAAAATGGAAATGGCAAAAAAAAAAAAAAAAGGGGGAATTCCCTGGTAGTCCAGTGCTTAGGACTCTGCACTTTCACTGCTGAGGGCCTAGGTTCGATCCCTGGTAGGCCAAATAAGATCCCACAAATCATGTGATATGGCCAAAAAAAAAAAAGGAAGAGGAAGTTGCATGTGGTTCCACATGTATTTATGTTTTGGTCACATATGAGGTTTCCCTTTTTAGTGCCTCTGCTCTTCATCCTTCCCTGTAGTGAGCTCTTTGCTTCTACTCATATTTTGTGTAATTACAGTCTACTTGTAAATATTTTCTTCAGGTTGGATATCTGGGTGATACATTGCATGAATCTTTAAACGTGTTGTATTTTTTTTCACCTTGACAGGTGAACCATTCCTTGGCTTGGCAAGAGATTCTTGGGTAATAGTTCTTTTTGCTCAGACTTACTCTAGGTTGTGTTTTGTTTAGAATTATTGAAATTTAAAAATTTTACAAGGATCTGCATAGAGTTTTTTTTTTTTTTTTTCTCTTTGACCCTGCTGAAACCTGGAACAGCTTCTAATACTTGTATTTCTTTTTTTTTTTTTTTTTTTTTTTAAAAGGATTTTCTTATTTATTTATTTATTTATTTATTTATTTATTTTTGGCTGTGTTGGGTCTTCGGTTCGTGCGAGGGCCTTCTCCAGTTGCGGCAAGCGGGGGCCACTCTTCATCGCGGTGCGGGGACCGCTCTTCATCGCGGTGCGCAGGCCTTTCTCTATCGCGGCCCCTCCCGTCGCGGGGCACAGGCTCCAGACGCGCAGGCTCAGCAATTGTGGCTCACGGGCCCAGCTGCTCCGCGGCATGTGGGATCTTCCCAGACCAGGGCTCGAACCCGTGTCCCCTGCATTAGCAGGCAGATTCTCGACCACTGCGCCACCAGGGAAGCCCTGTATTTCTTTTTTAGTTCAGATTTTTTTCACACTTCTTTAGTTATAACCTCATTTCAGTCTATCCTTTTTTTTTTTTTTCTGTTTCTGATTTTGTTCAAATTCATTGTAGCTCCCCTGCATCTGTCTTCTTAGACATTTACCTTTTATGTCATGATTTCTATCTCTTTTTGAATTTTGGTTTGTTTTAAGCTTTTCCTTAGATTTGATATTCCAGCCCACTGATGTATATCCAAAGTGAACACCTTCCATTCAATTTGTCTATTTAATTCTATAGTTTAAAAATAATGTGGTTTTAGCTTCAGAAAGACTTTTTGAGCTGTAATGGAACCACTTCAAATTATTTTGATTTTGTTATTTTTGTTGCTGTTGTCCTCAGTCTCATTCAACAGTTTGTTTATTTTTCTACCAGGAGCAGGTTCTCCTTCAGTTTTGCTGAATTGTCATTTCTCTGGCTGCTGGATCTCCTTAATCACATTTAAGTGTTCTTTTGCTCTCTCCTCAAGGTTCAGCCATACTTGCTATATCTTCAGAGAAGGAAGATGATCCTAGGCCAGCATCGGATGGCCTCGAGCTCCCAAGTCTCTCCTGAAGCATCAGGAAAGGATTATCTTTTTCTCAACTCCAAGCAATAGTGCTCTCAACATCATTCCACCTGACAAGTTTCCCCACAGCTTCCAAGGGCAAGAAGATCAGTGGTTTCTCCATCCATCAGGTAGTCATTGCTTTCCTAAAGGAGCTAATGAATCTCAAGAAGTCAAGCTCTTTCTAGAGTTCATCCTCTTATTTTTGTTTCAAGATTCTCTGTTAAAAGTCCTCAAACTCTCCTCCTGCACAGAGGTGAATGGTCTTGCATTAACTCTAGTCTGAACACTAACAAGTCCCATGTTCTTGTTTGCAACCTGTAAGCCCTGTCTGCCCACCATTCCCAGCACCTACTTGGCAGGAAGGGGAACTGAAGGTTGGACAGGAATTGGGAAGCGAGACTGTAGGGAAAAGGTCAAGTTTCCCTCTTTTCAGAATTCATGCTTATTTTCTACACTGAATATTTCTGATACATAAACCCATTTAATTCACTGCTGTCCAGTATACTTTCTTAGTTAACAGACTGATTCTTAGTGCACAGATTTATCTCCTTATGTTAACATGTTTGTCTCTCTGAGAATAGGGACAATCTCATTCTCTTTCTGTATTTATCATAGTCAAGTGGCAACTGCCAGTGTAATTCAGATGTTTAATAAGTACTGTTTGATTTGATACAATCATAAAAAATTCAGAAAAGATGTACATCCAAAGTTTAATAGTGCTTTTAAAAGGAATTGTTACTTTTGTATTGTTTGAACATTTTACAATGAATGTATTTTACTTTAACTTAAAAAGACAAAAAAAATTAAAAGTTAAGACTGAAGTCTTTTGAGATCACTTCACTGGATTCTTATATATTTAACTGTCCAGACCTTGAGTTACACTGAAAATGTATAGAGTGAAGGAAGGAAAGAGGAAAGAAGGAAGGAAAAAAGATAGGAAAACAAGGAAGGGAGGGAGGGAAGGCAGGAAGGGGGAAAAAATAAGATGCTACAAGATAAATTAATTGTCCTTGATTTGATTTATGATATACCCATGAATGAGAAATTCAGTTTTGTAATATTTGCATGACCCAATTACATAAGCATATTTAAATGAGATGTCTTATAGTTTAAATTATTTGGACAGTTCATGAAAATCATAATTCCTCTTGTCCTCATGGCAATATTAGTCAAAAAAGCGTCTCTAATACATACATAATATGAGTCAATGTTCTCCCTGAAGCAACTCTAGTAGACATCTCAAGTAATTAGTAACCATATCTAATTGTCTGCCTCTTAATTGTATAATACTTTTATTATTCAGGAGCTGAATATGTTGCAAATGATGTAAACTAGTCCTGGTTACATGACATGGGTTTGAAGAAACAAAGCCCAGTTTGAAAACAAATCCAAAATAGAGAATTTGAGCAGGATTGGAATACTTAGCAATACTTTGTAGTTTGAGTTATAATTTCTGTGTTTTGCTGATGGTTAAGAAATAAGGCTTTGCATGGAGGGAGGTGCAGTCTTTCACTTAATGGATCTGTTGAAGTATGTAGGCGCTCTGTGGTGAGAACCTTGGATAATGGTAGCTATTTGTCTCTTTATATTAAAATAGTGGAGACAAGTGACTGTGTTTTCTTTTCCTCTGTTGACTCTGAATGTTTGGCTGTCCCTTCTAACTATGAATAGACTGTATTCACAAGATTTTGAGGTTTGGTTTTAAACAGTGTCTAGAAGGCATTATCACTATCCATGCTAGATCTTATCCAAGACCCCATCAGAAGGAACTCATGCCAGGCTAGGAATACTATAACATGTTTATTTTTCCAGCTTGTAAAAGAGAAAATCCCACAGTGATTATGCCTTCTAATGTCTCCACAGCATTCAGTCTGATCTCTCAGAATGAAGAAGGTGTGAGAACAGTGAAAATGTAAAGCTTTGTCTTATTTCAGTTATCCCCAGTGACACATATTTGGCTGGAGATAAAGTTTCACAAAAGTTTTTATCACCTGGCATTATTTCATCTTTCCACAGTCATTTTTACTAAAGTTTAAAACACTAAGATTTCTCTTATTAAAGTGACCTTTATATTTTAGTTTAGAAATTAGCACAGTAATCCTGAGAGGGCTGGTTTTTGTATACTTAACTGTTACTTAATTGCAAATTTGTTAGCATTTCAACAGTATGGATGTTAGTGAACTTCACGTGATATGCATATTAATATTTGTGATGTGTGTGTGTGTGTGTGTGTGTGTGTGTGTGTGTATGTGTTTCAACCCTATGTATCTTTGGTGGGTGGGAGGCAGGGAATTGATGTCTAGTAGTTGAGACTGAAAGAGATGGTTAATTCATGGTGATTGTTGGAAGAGATCATTGAGAGGATGTGATCGTTGGTTGACTACAATCTGGACCCCAGTAATCGAAGCCTCCTCACTCACTCCCCTGCCCTTGGAGTGTATGTTCTTTTTACCTTTCTCACAGTGGAAGACATTTTCAAGAACACAGCTTTGAAAGAGCAAGGTATTGTTGAGACCATCAGGACTGTGCAGTTGGCAAGCTGGGGACCAAGGAGATTGGATGATATAGTTCCAGTCTGAGTCTGTTGGCTTGAGAACCAGAAGGGCTGATGGTGTGAGTTCAGTATAAGTCTGAGTCTGAAGGCAGGAGAGGAAGATATTCCAGTTTGAAGACAGAGAGAAAGAACTGTTCTTTACTCAGACTTTTATTCTATTTAAGTCTTCAACTGATTAAATGAGATCAACCCACACTGAGGAAGGCAATCTGCTTTACTCTGTAGATTTACATGTCAATCTCATTTAGAAATACCCTAACAGATACTCTCAGAGAAATAATGTTTAACCTAATATCTGAGCACACAAAATTAACCATCACACTTTTTATCAATCCAGATATTATTCATTTTGTTGTGTTTTGCTTTATTGTATTTCATAGATATTGTGTTTTTTACAATTTGAAGGTTCGTGGCAACTCTGAGTCCAGCAAATATATTGGCACTGTTTTTCCAACAGCATTTGCTCACTTCTTGTCTGTGTCACATTTTGGAATTTCTCATAATATTTCAAAGTTTTTCATAATGATTATATTTACTAGGATGATCTGTGATCAGTGATCTTTGATGTTAACTGTTACAAAAAGATAATGAGTCCCTGAAGGCTTAGGTGATGGTCAGCATATTTTAGCAGTAAAGTATTTTTAAATTAAGGTATGTGCATTGTTTTTAGACAAAATGCTATTGCACATTTAATAGACTACAGTATAGTGTAAACATAACTCATATGCACCGAGAAACCAAAAAATTCATGTGACTCATTTTATTGAGATACTCACTTTATTGCAGTGGTCTAGAACCAATCCTGCAATATATCTCCATGGTATGTTTGTATTTATTAAGCACTAGGGAGAGAACATATCTGGGGGCATGTGAAATTTGGGGTGTTTGTTCAAAATTAAGATGGAAATATTTTGCAGGCTTCCCAAAAAGAAGTTTCAAACCTTGGAAGACAATTTCTGCTGGAGCTTAAAATGTGTGAGTCGTTTTCCTAGAAGTAATGGCTGGTATTCCAGGCATTTGGGTTTGTTAAAGGAGAGAGTAAAGAAAAAGATGAGGTAGCCTAGAGAGGGTCTATGTACATTAACTTTATTGAGGCATATTCAAATGACACATTTTAACAAACTGTACTTTAAATAGGAGCAGCTTAGTATATGTCAATCATACATTTAAAAAACTGTTAAAAGTAGTAAACCAAATTATGTATATCCATGGAAGTCATCATGATATCGTCAGGTGCATTGATTGGATCAGTTAACCAAGTAACTTAGTATATTTTCATCATCTTTCTATTGAGTTAACTCATCAATGCTAAGTGAATTGTTTGTTTTTCACATAGCCATAATCACAGCAATGTTCTTCGACAATGTGTCCCGTGGTTAGCTCTTAAACCATAGCATGACACTAAAGAGTCTTTCTGATAATAAGTACAATTTCTGGGCTTCATTGTAATAAATATGTAATAAAATGTGATATGATGGAATAAATAATATTCCATTATATTATTAGAAGTAAAAATGGAAATGTAAGACATGCAGAATGAAGTTAGGGAGATCATGCTAAAAAATCAATAATTTCCTTGTCCCTGAAATTAAAGAAACGATTTTTTTTTTAAAGTCCAGGACTCACTGTTCTGTTTTTGTTTTTTTCCTCCCCTTAAACAGGATATCAAGATATGTTTAAACATTTACTCTTTTAAACGCTAAAAAAACCTCTTTGAAACTACAAAATGTATTGAAGTTTTAAAGAGTAAACTTTATTACATCACTTCTGATTCATCAGAAAGAAGAAAAAAGTCATTCTATTCTATCATACTTCACAGTTTATAGGTATGTTCACATACATAACTTTATTTAAGTCTCCCTAAGTTCTTGAGAAGTGGGTAAGACAGATATTGACAGACTCATTTTTTACTCAAGAAACTAAGATTTGGAAAAGTTAATGATTTCTCCATGGTCAAAGAGGTAGTAAATGGGACTGAAACTGAGAACCTTGACTTATTTCCTTGATGCAAAGAAACAGTGCTAAAAGTACGGTCCTGTGTTTCTGTCCTAATGAGAAAATCTTAGAAGTTCAATTCCAAGCCAGTTCTTAAAAAGTGGGAAGATTTAGTGAAGAGTGACAGTGGCTTATCTTCACTGACCTGGTTTGTTCATCCATAAAAATCACTGAAGGCAGGAGAGATAAAGGCTCAAAATACAAAATAGAAAGTGGGCAGCATGGTTCAGCACAAATGCAAGCTCTGAGAACTGAGAAAAGTGGATGGCAAACAGCCAGTAAGAACTGCCAACTCAACATCTCCTGCAATGGAATGAGATTCAGAAGGCTGCTGCAACCTATATGCGTATTACACCAGGGAGCATTCTAATATCCGGTCTCTCTTTGAATGCAACTGTCTGCTGAGATTATAAAATCACCTGGAGGAAGGTTAAAACAGTTTTTCTGGGGAAGAAAACATTGTTATCATATGTCTCAAGATTCAGAAGCGCTAGGACAAATAAAAATATAAAAGCAAGTGGAAAAGCTGAAATGTTTAAAATTTGAATGCACAGATAAGAAAGGACAAGAATGATATTGCTAAAATCTTTGGCAAATATTTATGGGGTTTCTGTCACATTGGTCTCCTGATGTGTAACCAGTAAGACCTCTTTAGTAGCAATCAATTATATAATTTCAAGATGGGATGGACAACATTTTAAATACATTATTTGGAAAATGTTTTCACGGAGGATTAACTGAATTAAAACAGCTTTACTAAGATACTTTTTTAAAACCTAGTTTCTCCTCCCCATTATTATTGCAATTATCGTTTTCAATAACTAACATCATATATTGTATCTATATTCAGTATAATGTTTTCTCTTTTGGAAACAGAAAATAGCCTAAAGAAAAGTAAGGAAGGGTGAGAAAAAATATATATATATATAAAGTTATAAATACAAGTAGCATTAATTTAAATACATTTTTCAGGTTTTAGTTTCTTGGTCAACTAAAACCATTTTGATAATAGAAATAAATAAATGTTCTGTAAGTTGATGATTGTATGCTCATTAAAGTACTAAAAAAATTCCATTAAAATAATCTAACTTACTGTTTCCTTCATCTCAGTTCACTCTAATGGTCTTGGAAGAAAGCTCTGGAGGCCTTAAGAAGTTATTAAGATAAAAAAATTAAATGCAAATTAATGTATTCAGTCTCAAGAGTAATAGAACAGACATGCTGATGTTGCTTAGTTTGTAAGCGAGTTCACTGACCAACACACCTATCTGTACTGGAAAAAATTTTTGCTACTGAAAGTGCTTAAAAAGTGTTCTCAATTAATTATTTAATATAATAGTCATAAAAGACACACCTTTTTTGATTATTGAGCATTTTTAAACTGTGGTTTCCTATGAAATAACTAGCCCTGATATTCTAAATCTAATTTCCTTCAAAAGCTTCACCAGTGTTAAGGTGAGTAGATGTTTTCCAAGCTGAAAGGGGATGTGGGGCAAGAGAATTCCTGCCAGAGGGAAAAAATAACTTATGCAAACAAACCAACATTTAAAGAAAATATGGTTTATTTGAGGAATAATGATTAATTAGCTATGATTTCAGAGTAGCATTCTTTAAAACCAGGTTGGTACAGACTATGAGCGCTCTAAGCCACACACGTATAAAAACAAAAGAAAATTTGGAGTGTCTTAGCCAGCTTGGTTTGCTATAGCAAATTACCATAGAATGGGTGTCTTAAATAACAGAAATTGATTTCTCACAGTTCTGCAAGGTGGAAAATCTCAGATCAGGGTACCAGCATGGTGGGATTCTGGTATGCTCCCTATTCTGCTTTGCAGATGGCCATCTTGCTGTGTTCCAGAGCAGGGATAAGTAAACTAATTAATGCTCTTGGGGCAAACTTGGACTGCTGCCTGTTTTTGCAAATAAAGTTTTATTGGAACATAGTCATGGCTATGTATGTGTGTATGTATGTATTGTCCATGGCTACTTTTGTGCTACAACAGCAGAGTTGACTTGTAGAGATGGAGATTATCTGGCTTATAAAGCCTAAAATATTTACTATTTGATCCTTTATGGAAAAAGCTTGATGATGTCTGCATCAGATAATCTGACGAACAAATTCATGTCAGATTTTCTGATTTGCTTCACTTCAGTCTGTCGGGAAGTCAAACAGTGAGACATAAAATACATAAAGTTTATATTATTTATAATTAAATAAAAATATTTAATTACAAATAGTATAATTCATACATGTAGTTCTCTCTATATGCGTGTGTACATATCTACACATTTAATTACATGCACACACTATCAAGAACTAAGTATTTTTAATTGCTTTTAAATTAAAAAGATTTTAATGATCTTTTACAGTTCCCTTTTTGATACAAGAACTTACCTTTAAATAGGTTTCAATTAATTTGTAAAAAGAAAATATAATTCATCTTCCATTACTGTTTCCTCTGCCGAACTTATTTTTTATTAAGTTACAGTCATTCCTCTTTCATTCTTGCCCATTCTATTCTTTAATATTATATTTCATTTGTGACTTAGCACTTGAAATGCAATCATAGTAAAGTTTGCTTCTCATGGGTGTTATCTGACACTGCTAATTATACTTCACCCTTTTCTAGCCCAAGCCTCACTATTTGAGATAATTCAACAAAGATTTGTACCAATTACTAAATGTTTATGGAGCATATAATGTCAATTGTATCTCAACAATTATTTAGTTACTTAAGAAGCAGATTAAAAAGTTCTTCCTTCCTTCCTTCCTTATTTTTTTCTTTCTTTCATTATATTTAATTTCCATGAATTTAATGTAGCTGATTTTTGTATTGCAAAATACTCCTGCTGTATATCTGTGTAAAAAGGAACAGAAATATGTAGTGCATTTTTTCTGAGTGACCCAACACTTGCTTTCCAGGACACTGTGCCTACAGAATTAACATTCACTGAAACTAAATATAAGTCAAGAGATTTTGGATTGCTGTTATTTATTATAATGTTAAATGGAGAAGTGGTTTAGGTAGAGGGCTGGAAGGAAAAAAGGCTCGGGATAAACACTGGGAGATCCAAGTTTGAGAAGTTGGTTTGAACATTCAAAGGTATAGAGTAGATTCTGCTTTACTGGCTCATTGGTTTAAAAAAAAAAAAAAACATTACAGAAGAGAAAGAACACATCTGTGTAGTATTAAGTACAAAATTAAGTATGTATTCAATATAAAGCCCTTGTGTGTATATATATTACATATAGAATAAGAAGTTCACTGATATTAGAACTCTACATTTCAGTTTCACCTTTTGAAATGAGACATCCCTATTAAGTGCCTTTTAACTTTACCTCTAAAGTCCAAACAGATGCTGAATCATACAACCAGGGTGGGGCGTGCCTTTAATTGGGTCTTAGATATGGATTAGACTAGAAGTAGTTTCTAACGGATGATAAGGAATGGCAGCGGTCTTTGGTTCTCTTTGCTCAACAAGGATCAACCCACAGGGTGGAGACCCAGCAGGGCTTCCATCTGCCACCAACTCCTGAGACTTCCTGATTTGTCCTTCAGTTGTGCCCTCTCTGTGAGCTCTCTTTGTTCTCTGGGGTCAGAGACTGGGGCCCTTTGAGGCTGCCTGTTTTTACATAAGATGCTAATGGCAAACAATGTTGATAGGTCTATCAAGCTCTACTATGTCAAGTAAGTTTGAGAAGTCATCGGTACTATACTGCAAGTCATTTAAAGAGGAATTGTTGCAGAAAGGTTTTAGAGAATATTCAAATTATGCAAACTTGGAACTGAAACTGTGTACAGTTCCAAGAAGACCTCTTAATTGAATCTAGCAATGGCTTAAATGTGTA
Organism: Balaenoptera acutorostrata; assembly: GCF_949987535.1. Lineage (NCBI taxonomy): Eukaryota > Metazoa > Chordata > Mammalia > Artiodactyla > Balaenopteridae > Balaenoptera > Balaenoptera acutorostrata. Next base: position 163,863,184 of record NC_080066.1, read on the forward strand.
TCTCAAAATAATTACAATGTTTTAATCAGTTGCCATAAATCAGATTTATGCCATGTTACACCCATTTGTATTTTGGGCCCATATGTATTACAAATATTGAAAATGAGGCCACCCTATCAAGTGTCATCACTAATTAGAAAAATTCTTCTACTCATTTTATTTTTGCTTTATTTTGTGCTCTGTTGAGGTTCATCAGAAGTTACTATAAACACTTTCCAGGTCATGTAGTCATGTTTAAAACTGCATAGTTCCTCTGGTTGGCAAGCAGCCCTATTCCTAAGGGTATAGTGACAAACTCGACTCTGTTTATCTTCTTTACATTAAATTAAATTACTGGTACTGATACGTTTTTGCAAAGCAGTTCACCCCAGTTATTAAAATGTTGTGTATTTTGGACTACTTTTAATTCAGCTTTGCTCTTTAAATTTGTAGCATTTCCTCATCCACAAACATGAATGCAAAGATTAATTCTCTGCCAGTGTTTTTGTTTCATGTCATCTAACAAAGTATGTTTATGTTTAGTTCATAATGTACAAAGAGAAACTAATTTTCTCCATTATTTTCACTAGCATTATCATTATATCATCATCATTAAAAAAAAAAAATCTTCTTAAAACTGACTTGTGTGGGAGACTGACTTAGAGACTATAAGAAAGGTACATAATAAGATCATATAATTCTTTCCTTTTCAAAAATACCAAGCTATACATCTCCTAATAAGAATTTTATTTTATGTTTTTTCCCCACTGGTTGCAACTAGGCATTTATTCCAATGAGCCCGTTTCTGCTCTGGAACTCTGCTTTGGTAGCTGTCCTACATAAATTATTTTTAATACCTCCAAAGAGGGTGACTTTTATCTTTAATTTGTATTTCATTATGGATCCCTTGAGGCAATACAGAGATGAGATCAGAGCCAGGGCCCTGGCTTCAAATTCCTGGGGTCCAGTCCCATTGCTATATGTACTGTCTGTGTGACCTTGCCACACCCCACTTCAATTTGCTCACCTGCAAAATGAGAACATTAAGAATAGTCAGCCCTATGGAGTTGTAGGGAGTGATAAAAGAGGGGAAAACGTGTAAAACATTTAACAGACTGACTGGTACCTAATCAAAGTAAATACTTGCCAGCTGCTATCATTCTAAGTCAAGTTAGGTAATACTTGGTAGGTTCAGTAATACTAAGGCCTAATAAAGTTTATATTTTATTTCTCAAATCATCTTATAACTTAGAGGAATTTCCTAAGGATAATTCTCAAAATGAGTTTTACAATTAGAACTAGAATATGGACTTCCAAAATTGTTATCTTAAAAATATGCACTAAAATTATCCTATAGGTATACTGGATAATAAGTTACATTTTTTTATCTTTTAGTTACAACTACTCATTGCTTGAGAGGCTGCCCTGCCCTCTTGGAGTCACCAATCTATAAATGACTTAAACAAATTTGTAATGTTTGATGAAAGAGTTGGGTGTCTGCACTGGGTAGGTGATAAGGGTAGGTGCATCTTTGGAAGCCAAAGAGGAGAGATCCTCATAAGAAAACATTTGACTCTTGCCATAAAGCTTTCATAAATTTGTTTAATAGCAGGTCTAGCTAGTGCATTTACATTCCATCTTATCATACATTTTACTGTAGTATGTTGTTTCTCTCTGGACATTTTGACAACTGAGTGGAAAATTCTTCCACCCTCTTTAATGGGTATCCATAGGACAGTTTTCTTTAATACACTCTGGTCCTAATACCATTGGCATTTTTTCCTGCTATTTTGAAACTTCTTTGGTCAAAGAGGTTGCTTATTATTTGCTTAACTCCTTAGAAACTGTGCACTTAAACCATAAAATCTCTCTCTTCAAAACTGAGCCCCACATGGCTACATTTGCCAAAGGCCGGGAAGGATTTATCATGGTGCTACATCAAGCGTTTGAATATGAACTGACATAGATATACAATATGATTTAATGGAAGTAGTTGATGTTGTCTGAATGATAACTCTTGACCTGAGAAGCTCTGAAGTAGTGAAAGGGGGCTAAATTTGCATGATTTGTGCCATAAGCAATATTTATAATGTACGAGGGCTTTAAAGATTAATACGTTCCCAGAGCAACACATGAAAGAGACAGGAAGGGTTATTCAGTGATCATCCAAACGAGCTATTTATTTGTAATGCTGGAAGACTTTCTTAGTTTTTTTTTTTTTCTTTCCCCCCATTAATTTAGTAAACAAAGAAGACTTTGATATCTCCCTGATTTCAAAATATTTTCTGCAAGTTTAACTCTTTTAATCAAGGAGAAAAGGCACAATACTGTTTACAAAAATAGTTGATTGATTGATTGCCTCTCATTAGTTAAAAGGCCTATGGTACTTTGTAAGTTCTTATATCTTTAACTCCTTATTTTGAGAATCAAACAGCTGTAAGTATTTTTCACAAAATAATTACATTATTGTTTTATCTAATTATCAATTGGTAGAAGGATAAATTGATTCATAAAGCCCCTAAGAAAGTATATAATTACAGAGCTCAAGTGTTAAAATCTGAGGTTGACCACACTCTTGAAGGCAGTCCTCAGAATAATTTCTTCAAAATTACTTGTCATGCACTTTTAACTTTCTGTCTAAACATAAGGGAAGTTCTCAAAAGAACTTCATACTCCTTACTTTTTTTTCCAACTTAAAAATCAAATGGTTCTGAGTTCAGTGCTAAAATGAAAAGACTTGCGGGGAGTAGCATTAAAGGAAGTGTCAGAGAAAGTTCAGAATTATACAAGTTTTTATATCTACATATATTGTGATTTTAATTACTTTGGCAAATGATGTTCGAGAGTATGGTTTTGTCTGCACCCTTCCAAAACAATCGAGTCTAATCGAAAAGCAAAGAATTCTGTCAGTCAAACGTTAGATTTCTTTCATAGTGCCAAGCTGCTTTCACTGCAGATACAGAATACAATGTTTATTCTAGAAATGTAGACAGAGATGGAACAGCCAATAACAAGATTGGCTCCAGCATCAGTGCCTACCTCATAGGCTCCCATTTTTGCTCTGCTTTCCCATCACAAGTTTTCTTGTATAGTTTTCATTCCATTTTGGCAGATTGAATCTCAAACAGAAAAAAAATGTGGATATTATGACTTATTTATAATATTGCTTTGAGGGAGGAATAAAGAAATCCATTCTCCCTTATCTCACGGCTCCTGAAGCATCATCTAATGTTACTGCCATTTTACAAAGGAGGGGAATTATTTAGGAAATTTAGCCTAGGTAACAGAAGAAATTAGCAGGGCCAGACAAGAGATCTCCTAGTTCCCCAATTTTTCTAACATATTTAACAGTAATTTCTCTGGGATCAGTTGCAGAATTTTGAAGAGAAATTTAGGGGAAAATATTTCTATTTTCCCCTGACAGGCACACAAAACCTATAAAAATGACAATTGATTAAGGATAATCACTTGGATCCATTCTAGAGTTGTTAAGAACAGTAAGATTTGTACATAAAATGTAAAGATAGGTTCAGTAATTAACAGTTATTAGAGCAAATCAAATGCATCCAGATTAAATTGTTTCCCAAGCATTAAGGTCTTGACTTTATAATCAAAAGACTACTTTTCCCCATTAGTTTCTGTTCCATTCTAGTAGCTTTGCAGCTTAAGCATGCTTACTGCCACTAGGATGATCTATTTTTAATTGAGTACCACAGACTCACTGGAAGTTTACTAACCTAAACTTAATAGGCACATTTATATTCTCTCTACTTGGTTCCCCTCATACCTAATGGTATGTACTGTAGCTAAAAGTCCAGGCTATGGAGTCAGTCAGAGATCAATCCCAGTTGTAAAGCTGTACTTTTCAACTGCATATTAGGTATGTTGCTGCTCTCTTGAAGCAAAACCATGTATGGCTTTGTAAAACAAGGATAATATTGTTTTTGCGTTACAGAATTATTTTTAGAATTCACATAATATAATGTATAACAAAATCCTTAGCATGTAGTAAGGGGTCAAAATGTTCATATTATTACTTTCTCAGCATCTCCTTATGTCCTGTAAGCAAGTATAGAGTGGTTTACATTGCAAGGAGGGGGTGGAAGAATGCATCAAAATAATATCCTCTGTGATGTCTTATCTCACCTCCTTAGGCATGAGATTTCTTCCTTTTTAGAATAATCATGACTATCATTTGCTCATTAATTTACCATTGACCTGAGTTGCTTTTTATCATAATTGTGCATATGTCTTATCACTTCAAGTCTGCGGTAATCTTGAGGCAAGGTGTCTGGACTTTTAATTCTATATAAATATACATTCTGGGCTTCCCTGGTGGCGCAGTGGTTGAGAATCTGCCTGCCAATGCAGGGGACACGGGTTCGAGTCCTGGTCTGGGAAGATCCCACATGCCGCGGAGCGGCTGGGCCCGTGAGCCACAACTACTGAGCTGGCGCGTCTGGAGCCCGTGCTCCACAACAAGAGAGGCCGTGACAGTGAGAGGCCCGCGCACCGCGATGAAGAGTGGCCCCCGCTTGCCGCAACTGGAGAAAGCCCTCGCACAGAAACGAAGACCCAACACAGCCAAAAGAAAATAAATAATAAATAAATTTATTAAAAAAAAAAATATATATATATACATTCTATGTAATAGCCCATAATATATAAAATATATTTTGAATCCAATAGGCCCTCAGAAAGTATTTCTTTGAAAGAATAGGCCATGTGCCTAAAGGCAGATGACCTTATTTCCAGTCGTGGTTTTCACTCTCAATAAGCTGGTTTTGCTCAGGCAAGTCACGTGATCACAAGGAGCCTTATGGCCTTCCTTTATAAAATTGTGGTAACACTCCCTCCCTACTACTTAGAGTGACGTGTGAATCATACAAGATAATGCAGATGAAAACATGTGCCAAGTTAAGAAGTTAAAGCTCTAACTTGAAAATAAGAATGAGAGCTGGCTCTTGTTATGTCTCAGTGCATAATAATACAACATTTAGTTGCATTTATGTACTTGAAATGACAATGTGATTTAGAAAACACACTTGAATACAGTAATTTGCAGGTGGATGTGATCTACTTATAAACAAGAGCTACTGTTAACAGTATCCTATGTCCTCTGAAATTTCTTGTTGGACGGCACAGAGACACATGCATAAATGTAAAGAAAGTAATCATGGAAAGGTCATCACTTGCACAAATGTCAGGTTGCCAACACCACGGATCTCCATTAGGAATGAGGAGTTTATCTTGAAGAGCTGAAGTGGGACGAGAATAATTTTTATTTCTTTTCATTCTCAGACTGACATTTCACCATTCTGGAAGAACAGTCTCGAAATTCAACCTTCCCTTCTAGGGCTTTAATAATCATAGACAAGGTTTGTTTCCATTTTGTTCAGAGGCTGGAGTGAGAAATGTTGAAATACCACATGAAAGACCTTGCCTATAGGGTTTCCAGCTGAGACTGGAGGCTGAAGTGCTGAAAACTCTCACAAGGGATTCAGGCTTCATGACATTTCCAGACAAGCCTTGTGGCCCTGGGGGACAGAGGTAAAGTTAAGGTGAGCTTCCGGAAGCTTGGTACACTCAGTCCCCTCAATTTTGACCCACTCAAAGAGTATTGATAGAGAGCTTTAGACATGTTTTCTTCATGATATTTTGTATTTGCTACATTATTGTGAGGATTACTATGCTCTGAATAGGAAAAGAATGGCTATTTTTCCACTTAATGTCAAATGTTAACTACATTATGGAAAGTGCAGCTTCTTCTCCTTTTTTTTTTTTTTTTAATGACCTCTCCTCAACAAGAGGCCTGTGGAAAATGAAGCGTTACCTATCTTAATAGGTTTCAATCTCCTGCACAGGCTGCTTCAGTGATATTTCAGAGTCTATTAAAAGGGACTCAAAATTGCACAGCAGGAAGGCACTGCCAAATATTTCCTTGAAGCTCTGTTTTCTAGATCATCAAAAAGAAAAATAGAAAAAATGTGTTATTAGTTTTTTGTTGTTGTTGCTCTGTTGATGTGAAAGATACTATTCCCTACTAACAAATTATTAGGATTACTGACAATGTATCCAAGTAATTAGCCATAAGAAATAAAGAAATGAGACTGAAATAGAGTCCTGATCATAAAAGTAGTCTTTAATTTAAAAAGTAAGGTATTATATTGTAACACTCTTTCCAGATACGTTAGTACCTTTTTAGAAAATCTAGACAATTATGCCTGAGTATCTTTATTTTGTTATTTTTATCTGCTAATACATACTTTTTTTTTTAATTGAAGTATAGCTGATTTTTTTTAAATTAATTAATTTATTTTTTGGCTGTGTTGGGTCTTCGTTTCTGTGCAAGGGCTTTCTCTAGTTGCGGCAAGCGGGGGCCACTCTTCATCGTGGAATACTTTTGAAAGGAATAAAAGTCAGTTATTACTCATTTCAAATGGTTGACATCATTTTAAAATAATGTGATATGGAAAACATGAGCACATGATTTCTTTCATATTCAAAATCTGTTGGGCTCTATGTATCTTTGCATCATGAATATTTTTATTGATACCTGATGCACCATCATCTCCTATATGTTGACTTCATTATGTGCAAACCTCTTGGGAAAAACAGGATTTTCTTTTATCATGTATGTTTTGGATATGAAACAGAATTTATACATAAAATAATTTTTCTAATTAGTATTAGTCTTTGAGTGACAGTAAAAACACAGAGAGATGGTATAGATGCACATAAGCACTAATTTTCATATGAATATTAATTATAGAATCTTTAATCAACTCTTGCCTTTTGAAAGATTGTTTCTTTCCCAGAATATGTTGAGTTTATTTTACTTTAAAGCAGAGTCCTTATTTTGCTTTCCTGGCACTAAATTAAGCAGAATAAATATTACAATGTTTTAAACATATCCTCCTGTTCTTCGGGGAAAAAAATAATAAGTAAAAGGACAGAGAATAATGTCACAATTGTTTATATGCATATGCCTAATGATGACACAAAAATCTCTCCTTGTTTTAAAGTTTCTTTACATTCTTCCCAGAATTGTTGGTAACTGAGTGAGTTTTGGCAAACAGATATGCAAGACAAGTGGAAGTGGTTTACTGAGTAAGCTGGCGCAGGCAGAAAGCAAATTTATTTTTCTTATGACTTCATCTTTAACCCCACCCTCTTTATGCATTCTTTGCCCTCATACACCCTCACCACTCACAGCTCATTGGTGGAAATACTCATTATCATAGCCTTTCCTATTTGTATTATTTAACAAAATACCAGTACAGCTAGGGTGACCAGCAGTCCAGCTTTGCCCAAGACTGAGAGATTTTTCTGAGATGTAGGACTCTCAGTGCTAAAACCTGGAATGTCCCAAACAAACAGAGATGGTTTGTCACCCTAAGAGAACAGTGTGGAAATCATGTGACTCCAAGCCTCCTCAGATTAACTCAAAGTTAACTCTGCAGTGCAGCAGGCTCTTATTGTCAGATTTTGCACTGTTTCTCACCTTAGTTTTCTATCCCTCCATCCACACACCCAAGGGTGCATTTGGCTGCTCCAGGTTTGATTTGAAAAGGGACAGAAAGGTCGGTGTACATTAGTACAGGTGAAATCTATCTCAGTAAACTCAGAGAGGACCCTGCCTTTTCTTATATCCTTGAAATCAATTCTACTACTTCCCTTCAGCATGTCAAGGCTTTGGGAGGAAGTGACTTCATCTTGCAATAACTTATTCTCATGATTAGGAGACACAGTGCAAATGAACTTTCTATCAGCCACAAGCTGTGCTGCTCTAATATGAGCCTTCTCTAAGACCTCCAAAATAGTGGATACCAGATTGAGATATATTGTTGAAACCATTGGAATTTTTTCCTTGACAAGTTTTAATCCATATTTTGAAAATTTTGTATTTCTTGGGGAAGAGGAGAGAGATAAGGATGATTGGGGGGAAAATATGAATTCCCAGCTATAGTTCTTCTCTTACCAAACAAGGGATAATCCTAGATAATGATTATACTGCCTCTCATTTGTTGAGAAAGAAATGTCAATAACTAATAAATAAAAGTAAACCTTTCCTTCTAGACCCATTATAAATCGCCTGCAGGGTTTGTCAGTTTTTTTTGATTGGCAGGAAACTCACCAACTATGGAAAGATTCATATTTTAAAATATTATGTAAGCATCTATGCTTTACTCCCAGGATAAAAACTCCCTAGAAGGAAAAAAAAAATCAAATTCTAGATTTCTAAGTCTCCTTATCTTTTCCTCCACTTTTACTCACTTTTCTTCTGAATTGTTTTAGGATTTTAGACTTCCTATTGATTGCTTAAGTCACTTTGCTTTTACAAATCCACAACATTTCCCAAAAGGGTCTGTATTTGTACTTGGATGTGAATCACTTTGAGAAGTCAAAACACTTCCTGTAAAGAGTGAGTGAAATCTAAGATGAATATTTACCTCTGTCCATGCAATGGGAAAAGAAACAAAGCTATATCTCACCGGATTATATTGGCAGCATTTATACCTAAGGTGACTTCAACCCAGGTTTTGACTAGTTTCTCTATTTATATAAATAATTTTAAATCACTACAAAATATTTTCTGCTATAAGATTTTAAATCACACTTTATGAAAATAAACATTGTTTTGAAATAACAGTGTATACACTCTTATTTTGATGCCATTTACTTCTAACTATTCAACTCTTATCATTCAATGTGAAGGTGTTTATCTTTGGTCAACAGAACTGCCCTATATCACCACCTGTAAAATAAACCTGAGATAACTAGAGTGATCATTTATTTTTTTTCCTATAAACCAAGGCAGTTTTGAAATAAAAGGGAGCACTAAAATTATTTACAATCAAATAATTTTTTAACATCTATTGACCAAAAATTTGTTTTAATATATTGGTAGATCTATAAAATCACCCTAATAAAATTTTAATTTGAGAAAAAAAATTCCAAGAATAATAGATATGCATGTATTTTGAAGAAAAACAAGAAACGTTTTATATGTATATTTCTATATAATATATATTTTATATATTTATATATTATAGTATTAATTATAAGAATTTTATTTATTATATTAATATTTTATTATATATTTACATTCTTTATATTGATTTTCTCAACTTTTAAAGATAGGCAAACCATTCCTCAGTTCTTATTTCTATACTTTAAACATTGTCTTAGCTCTACCTTAGTTTCTTAGCCATTACAAAACATCTCAATGATAATTTTCTAATTTATGCATTTCAATATTATTTTATTATTTTAATGTTTTTATAAAATTTCCTGGAATTTTTTTTCAAAATTGCACTTTATGTACAAAATATACATAGATACATAAACTCATATAAATACATACATTTCCAATTGATTCTTTTCTGAAGACCATAATATTTTTAATTCAGAAAATATTCACTCTATAGGTGCTAAGATACCTACTAAGCTAAGAGAAAATTTTGCTAGGTGGAGAATATTCTCCATTGTAAACTTTTATTTAAATTAAAAAATATTTCAGTTCAAGAGGTTACTTTCTTGCCTCCATTTAGAAGTTATTAATTCAACAATTATTTTTATATGACAAAACTTGTGAAATGAGTTATCACTGTTTATTATTCTTTTGAAATCTTTGCCAACTATACCTACAGCAATATCAAAGGCCTTCTCAATTTTATTATAAAGACAGTCAAAAGAATTAGAAAACATGTATGTATGGTCTGAAATAGTTTTTGGCATTTTTATCAGCTTCATCACAAAAATTTTGTAGTTATTATTCTAAATTTGTATATGTAAAGTATTTTTTAAGTATGGAAAACTACAGTTTTAATTACTAGAATATCACAACTTTTCTGAACATAATTATATTATGCCTGAATGAAATCCAATTCTTAAATACATTTCTGCTCCAAAAATAGTTTTCTCATTTTCTAGAACTTTAAACTGAATTAAATATGCATATTGTCACTTCTAAACCAAATAATTTTATCATCTTTTGAACTTTTTAACCAAATTGCAACAGCATTCACAATAATGTTAGATGTTTTAACAAAGTGCATTTCAAAAAAAATTAATTCCATTACATTAATAGAATTCAAAAACTTAACCATTATTAAATGTAACCAACTTTCTATTTAACTCATCTCACATAGTTACATAAAAATGGTATATTTAACTGTTTGCAAAGTTCTTCCACTAATGATCTAACACATTCACAAATACTGTATTGCTTTATTTTCTTGTGCAGTCACAGGAGAACTTGAAGTGGAAAATAAGAGAAGTAGAAGAACAGTCTGTTGATCTAAATGAAATGTTAAGCTTCATAGGATGGTATGTAAATGTATTTTTTGTAACTATACACATAAAATAATTGTGTTTGTCATCGTCTCCTTTAAACAATGTATTAGTTATCTAGTGCTGTGTGACAAATTTTCTCAAAATTTAAGTTAAAACAACTCATTTCTGAGGGTCAGAAATCCAAGCACGGATTAACTGGGTGGTGATTCTGGCTCAGGGTCTCTCAGAGGTTGTAATCAAGCTGTTGGCAGAGGCTGCAACTATTTCAACACATTCATGGCTGGAGAATTTACTACCAAGCTCACTTCCATGGTAACTGGCAGACCACAGTTCCTGGTCTGGCTGTTGGCCAGAGGCTTCAGTCTCTCTCCATGTGGGCCTTGTCATAACAGCTGTTTTCCGCAACAGTAAGAAGAGAGAGAGAGAGAGAGAGAAAGAAAGCGAGTAAGTACCCAAGATGCAAGTCACATCTTTTCTAACCTAATGTTGAAAGTGACATACCATCACTTCTGCCATTTGTCACACTGACCAACTGGTGTATGAAAAGGACTATATGTGAGTGAGAATCAGGAGGGAGAGATCACTGGGGTGGCCTTGGAGGCTGGGTCCAAGAAACAACTACTAATTTGTAAAGTAGATGAAAATGTGAATATTCTAGATTTCAAGTGATAATGCATATCACCACACTGTTCATGGATTAAGGGCAAGGTTGACTGACATTTACACAAAATACACATTCATCATCAGCTTTCTAGAGAAACAGAAATTCAATGCCAGATTTTTTCTCAAATGCTCATTTTTGTTTTCTTCAACTCATTGCAATCAAAAGAAGTTCTTTAGAAATAAAATAGGTACCACACAATGAAATAAATTACTGTAGATTAATGTCCTGTTGGAAATGACAAAAAAAAAAAAGAAAACAAACCAAAAAACAAACAAAAAAACCACTGATGCAATAGTTTTCAGACAACCCTCTATATCCTACAGCTGAACAGCTAAGACTGTATTTCCACACGTGTATCAGAGAAACTAAGCCTATAATTGTCCATATTTACCGCTGATGCATCCAATGGTGACCAAACTTGTGTATATTCCAGACCTAAGGGACCAGATGGGTTAACTCTCCATACCTGCTGATTTCTGAGAGTACTAATTCTTTTATTCAAATGTTATACATCCTATCCTTCAAAAATGAGTTTTAGTATTTTGAGTGGGGAAAGAACAGAGACGAGAGAGATGGATGATCACTAATCATCTTTCAGCTTTAAACACCTGTTAAAGTGAGAACTCAATTCAGTGCATCTGATTCTCATAAACTATTAACGGAGACTGTGAAAAATCTGGGAGTGCTACCAAAGCCATCTGTATTTATTGTAGTGTGATAGTAAGAAAAATGAAATAATGTAATAATAATGTTTTATATAAAAAATAACAAAACTCCAGAACAAATGCTAAACTGAATGGTATCCCAGACCCATAGAAATAAACCAAGATTGTCCTGATAAACTCAGTGTACCATCACTAGTCAACTTAATAGCTATATTTAGGCTAAGAAGTAAAGAGGAATGTAAGTTACTATACCTATTATAGGGACAATATTTCCAAACATTTCATGGTAGTAAGAAATCTTGCACCAGTATTTTTCCTCGTAAACTCACTGTGATAAATTGGAAGTTGTAAGGCTGACAAAGAATTTGGGCTGTCAGAGACCTATTTTTAATATCAGTTTATTTTGAAAATACAAAGATATCATCCCTATTATACTATGTTTATCTCAAAAACAGAGATATTTTCATACCATGAGATGATACGGTTAATAAGGGTATAAATAATAGACAGGCAGACAGATGGTAAAACAATTTGAACAAACATCAAATAATAAATGGTTATTTTGGCACATGTTAATTATATACCTTTTTCTAACACTTTAAAAAGTAGTTAATAAGCCTGGAGTCATTTTGAGTCATTTCCAAGAGCATTTTGGTGCTTCTCCAAAGAAGAATTAAAAATCAAAAGATAAGGTTCCTCGTGTGGATGAGCTCTTCAGTCAGGAGACCTGAGATACACCCTCCCTCTGGTGTTACACCTTTATTCAGTCAAGAGATTACTGTATTTCCTCAACTTGGTGGTTCATGAGCTTTAAACGTTAGCTTTTTTAAAAGTATCATTATAAAAATCTTTAAGCACAGAGAAAACCTATGTACCTGCTACTCAAATTAAACAAATGGAGAAATTCACTTCCCATCCCTAACTTTTCCCTTGGGAATTAGTGTGCTATGATCTTTTTCAATATTGCTAAATATTAAACATTGATCTCTAGTATATATTGTACCAATATATTGGTATTTCTAGAATATTTGTTTTTTCTACCAGTTTATTTAGTACAGGGTTGTATTAACTTGAATTTACCTGATATTAGAAAATTGAGCATATCTTTGTATAGTGAAAAGCCTGCAGGCTTTTCAATTCCAAGTCTTAGCAGTTCATGCCTTTACATGATTTTATTAATTTAAATCTTTTTCTTTATGTGTAGAGATGCCTTATTTGTTTTTTATAGCAATTATTTCACTCTTAAACATTTCCAATATCTTTTCCAAGTCTGTGTCTTGTTTTCTAATGTTGAGTACACTGACTTTTGTCATAAAGAACTCTGCAATTTTAATGTGGTTCAATATAGCAGTTCTTTCTTGCATGATTCGTACTTCATGTGTTTTAATTTTGAAATCCTTCTACTTTAAGGACATAAAAATATTCTAAAATCCCTCTACTTTAAGGACATAAAAATATTCTATGTTATCTTCTGAAAATTCAAAATTTTATTTTTCACATTTATATCTTTACTTTGATATTTACTTTATCATATGAGTAAAAATTGACATTTTACCCTATGGTAAACAATTTCCCATATGTCACTTATTTTTCACCCAGCTTTATTACAGTAATATTGACAAGGGCTCAGGAAGGTGTGGATTCTGTCTGGTCTCTGGATAAAGGGGACTGCCTCTAGGGCTTTTTCAATAGGATGATGCTGAGACAAGGGTCTCCTTCAGGGTCCATAGTTGGGTCCTGATACAGTGAACTTGTTATCAGGTGCATGGACAGGTATGGCTTCCACCAGGTCCTTGGGAGGCCCCCTGCTGGGTCATTGGATGGGTTCCTGGTGGGAAAGACTGTTCCTGGGTCGTGCCACAGAAGTGCTGAAACTGAGTCCTAGCAGTGATTCAGGGTCCACGGTCCAACTGAGGTCTGCATCCCTGGTTCTGGAGGCAGGGAGGACATGTCTCCCACCAAGTCCCTGGGCAAACAAGGTTACTTTCTTACTATGGCTAGAGGAGGATGGTGCCAAGTATGGGAGTCCTTCAGCATCTTCAGGGATGCAGATCAGATTGTCTCTTGCCCAGACCCTGTGCTGGCAGGACTGCTTATGGACTGTGGCTGAGAGAGGCTGAAGCCCAGTTACAGGACCATTTCCGTATATACAGTTGGATCAGTTTTGGTGAGCTTACCTTCAGGGTCTCCTGGACCATGGCTAAAAGGGACAGGAGCTGGGTCGCAGGCCACTTCAGGGCCCACAGCATGGAAATAGGTCCATGTGACTATTACCCAAGGCATGGGTGAGTGTGACTCCTCCCAAGTTCTTTCATGTGTGGTTCTGGTGACAGGACCCAAATCAAACAGAGCTGTAACTGAATCCTACCTGGATTACAAACCTCCTATCTGGATCCCAAAACTCCTATAAAGGTACTTTTGTCTGTGGATGGCTGCCAAATTATTATTGTTAAAGGGGTATACTTTCTTATTCAGTGAAGACATCACTCCCCATACATCACTTATGGATTCATCCACCCTTTCCTTAGCTCTTTGTGTACATACAGGTATTAGTGTATTAGCACCTGCTCATATACTACTATCTGATATATGCTTGATTGTATTTCTGGCTTCTTTATTCTGTTTTGCTGTCTATCCTGAACTAATGCCATACTGTTTTAAGCATCATACATCATGATAAACTTTAAAATCTGGTAGATTGTGTCACATTGTTATTTTTTAAATGGTCTTTAGTAATCTTAGCCCTTTATTTTTCTACTTGGATTTTAGAATCAACTCAAGTACCATAGCAAGTCCCTGTTGGAATATTAATTGGAATATCACATTAAATTTATATGGTGATTCAGATAAAAGTGTTATATTTATAAATGTTGATAATTTTCATCTATAAACACGAGTTTCATTAATTACCTTATATAAAATTTTCATTTTTTTCAGAGAGGACTTGCAGTTCTTCTGTTAGATTTATTACTAGTTAATTTACAGATGTTTTCTCTTTGTGAAAAGAGCCTACTCTAAATCATGTTTTCTTTTTTTTTTTTAACATCTTTATTGGAGTATAATTGCTTTACAATGGTGTGTTAGTTTCTGCTTTATAACAAAGTGAATCAGCTATACATATACATATATCCCCATATCTCCTCCCTCTTGCATCTCCCTCCCACCCTCCCTATCCCACCCCTCTAGGTGGTCACAAAGCACCGAGCTGATCTCCCTGTGCTGTGTGGCTGCTTCCCACTAGCTATCATTTTACATTCGGTAGTGTATATACGTCCATGCCACTCTCTCACTTTGTCCCAATTCGTTTTAATTCAATTTGTTTTTATATATTGATTTTGTTACCAACAACCTTACTGAGCTATATTATTAGTCATATTTTTCTGTAGATGCCCATGAATGTTCAATGTTAATAATCTTGTCTTCTACTAATACTAGCAAAACTGTTTCCTGTTCAATCCTAATATTGATAACTTTTTCCCTCTTTTTCTTACTTCACTGACTAGAACTTTAAGTATAATGTTCATGTAGGGGAAATTGGATTTCTTCTCACTTTAATATAAATACTTTAAATATTTTACCAATAGTATAATGTTTGCCATATTGTTTTGATGTTGTTTTGATATATCTATCAAAACAATCTTATCTTTATCAGGTTAAAATGTTTCCTTGTATTACAATTTAAACCAGTATAAATGGCTCTTGAATTTTGTGAATGTGTTTCTCCATTGACAGCAATGATTTTTTAATCTTTCAGTGTTTTGTTACCATTCCTGAGTTGTTTACTATTACTTAGCATTTTAGGATTTTCATATTGTGCGTGTGAAATATTGATGTCAAGATGATGTTAACCTCACAGAAATTTGAGGAGATATCCCTCTCTTTTTCATTTTTTGCAAGAATTTAGGCTTAGATAATTCTTTAAAAAATGTCCCTGTAAATCTTAGTTGGCTTATTATATCTCTGACACATTCAGCCTGGTATTTTCTATATATGTGTGTCCATTTAAAAAAATTTCATCAACAGTAATATTTTTCTGAATTGTCTAATCTACTGTTATCTAGAAATTTGCATCCAACGCAAACTCCTTTGTTGAATTCCCATATGATTTTGTGAAATTCTTTCAACAAATTTTAAGTAATAAATTCAGTTTTTATATATATGGAAATTGTTTTAATTTTACTTCCATTCTAGAATAATATTCTAGCTGAGTACTAAATTCTAGAGTCATATGATTATATTTTCTTACTATATCTATTATTGTAGATGAAAAGTCAGTCATTCTTCCAATTATTGTCTCATTGTAGGTATTTTTTCATCTCTTTATTTGCTTTATCAAGTATCTTTTTAATACTTTAAATATGCCATTTTACAACTGAGGTGTCCTGATATACTTCGGAAATTAACCTGTTATCCGATATGTGGTTTGGAAATAAATATTTTCTCCCACTCTGTAGGTTTCCTTTTTACTCTGTTGATTGTTTCCTTGCTATGCAGAAACTGTTTAATTTGATGTAACCCCATTTGTTTATTTTTACTCCTGTTGCCTGTGCTTTTTGTGTTATTTCTGAGAGATCAACGCCAAGACCAATGTCAAGAAATGAGAATTTTCTTGTGCTTTCTTCTAGGGGTTTTACAGTTTCAAATCTTACATTCAAGCCTTTAAAACATTTTGAGTTGAGTTTTGCGTACAGGTAAGGTAGGGGTCCAATTTTACTTTTTGTATGTGGGTATACAGTTTTCCCAAAACCATTTGTTGAAGAGACTGTCCTTTCCCTATTGCGTGCTCTTAGCACCTCCTCAAAGATCAGTTCAACAGGGCTTCCCTGGTGGTGCAGTGGTTGAGAATCTGCCTGCCAATGCGGGGGACACGGGTTCGAGCCCTGGTCTGGGAGGATCCCACATGCCGCGGAGCAGCTAGGCCCGTGAGCCACAATTACTGAGCCTGCGCGTCTGGAGCCTGTGCTCTGCAACAAGAGAGGCCGCGATAGTGAGAGGCCCGCACCCCGTGATGAAGAGTGGTCCCCACTTGCCGCAACTAGAGAAAGCCCTCGCACAGAAACGAAAACCCAACACAGCCATAAATAAATAAATAAATAAATAAATAATTCCCCCCAAAAAAGAGTAGAACAGCCATCTTGAGTGGCCTGACCATATACTGGGCATCTCTAATCATCTTCCATATTAAAAAAAAAAAAAAAAAAAAAAATCAGTTGACCATATTTGCATCGGTGTGTTTTGGGGCTCTCTATTTGGTTTCATTCTGATTGCCAGCGTTACCGACTACATTTGCTGATAGACGATTAATATATGTTTATTTGAAATCTGCTTTAGTCACCATCATTGTAAATTTATTGCCCCTATCACTATGACATCTAACTTTCTGCGAACCTTGCATTTTCTCTTTCTTTGGATGCAGATGTGTGGTAATTAATATTTATATCAACACAATCTCAATATCTTTGGTATTATCAACTTGGAATGAAGATAATCAAAGAGATACCTATAACAGTTAAAAATATCTGTGCCCTGAATCCTCACTAGCCTGCCATTCTCTTGCTTGATTTTTCTGTCAACGTCTGGCCTTTCCTTGGCTTGGTCTTCTGATGACTCATGTTCTTAGAGTAATTAGATGTGTTCTCTCTAGCCAATGGCTCAGCTCTCTCTGGGGGGCTTTCAATTTGCTGTCTTGCTCTCAGTCTTGATGATGGGAGCTGGCATTTGGATCACCTTTTTTCTCTCTGAATCACCCTTTTTGGCTTGTCAATACTTTATTAAATAATTTCCTGTACACATGCCATTCTCTTACTCTCTCATCATCTTATTGTTTCTACTCGTATTGTGACTGTTTTGAGGTGACAAAAAAACCTTTACAATGCCCCTGGTACTATAACACTTTACTTAGGTGTATAGTTTTATATTTTCACATCTAACCTTCTACTCCTGCCCTTCCATCCTTTTAAACTCGTCTCCAGGACCATCTACAGAAACAAAAATGGATTAATGCAAATGATAAAACAAATCTGGTTAGTTCTGTGGCATCTGGGCATCACCTAGGTTTTTTAGCAAGAACCTGCCTTAAAACCTATGTTTTCACAAAATAACTTTAGTGACAGTGAGGTGAATAAATTGTAGGTTAGAGAACCTCAAGGCATGGGAACTCAGGTGGTTGTTGGAGGTCACTAGAAGACAGATGATTATGACTTCACCTAGATCAGTGTTTAGAGAAGAAAGAATCAATTTGAAAAATGTGGAGGAGGTAATATTCTAATTTAGTGAGTGATTTCATGGGGAAGGGTAAAGGAAAGGAGAAATCAAGCTGCCTATCATTCATTCATGTTTCTAGTGTGAGTAATATGGGAAGTGGAATCAGGAGAGGAGGGGCAGATTTTAGTTTGGAAATGACTACTTTATTTATCTTTTGATTTTACAGTTTTTGATGGAATGACCCATATGGTAATCAGGTAGAAATGTCCAGCATATCATTATAATTATGAGCCTTCAGTTTATTAAAAGGATTATAGAGTGAAGAATTTTGAACTCATCTTCATATACATGGGAGAAAAGACTAGTTAATTCAAGGATTATACAGTGAGAGCCACAGATATAAGGTGTGACAATTTGTCAATGCTTCTCTAGAAACAATGCTCTTACAGAATGTTATTTTATTATCAAACAACTAAGTGTATTAGTTGTTTTGTTCTATACCAAGCATTTTAGGTTAGTTTTAAAATAACTATCTATCTATCTATATGTATTTGACATATATGTATGTCAAATTCTACAAGTTTTTTTGGGATCTCACAATAATTTTCTATATGTCAACATTTAAAGAAAAGCAAGGGCAGGTCATGAAATGATTATAACAAAACAAAGCTCCACAGTTACAAATAAAAACAAAAACTACCTTACTTTTTGAAAAAAAGTCTTCAATTTCCCACCCTAAGTTGCATAACATTCAGCAGCAAAATGACAAACAAGAGAAAAAGAAGAGAGAAGAAACACATTCACAAAGAATTTGACCCAATAATTTTTTGTGATTGTTTATTTCTAAACAATATACTAGAAGAATTAATTACGTGAAGATTTGTAGGCAAGTAACAAACACCACTTTGCATTTTTGAACTATTAATTTGTTAACTATATATTCTATAGCCAAGTTCTTTGAAAAGAATCATGTCTTCCTCTCCTGGAGAAGGAACCTACTGTAAGGACCAAGTACTATATCTTCATACCTATCAAAGGTCCTCTGCTGAAGAACATGAACTAGCAAGCTATGGTAAAGGGGTAAAGGTAGCGCTCAGGACTTTAGACCCTAAACCACACAAAGATGCATGGACTTCCTGCTGTCCTACTTTACACCATTCATTTCCATATTTCATGTGCTTTGTGTTCTTTGCAGCTATAATCTTCCAAATATGTGTGCTAAATGAATATATTTTGCTTTACTAGCAAAGACCTCTTTGCCAAAATGGAAAGAGCTTAATCATTTTCAAAGTCTGAAATGTCAGTTTTCTCCAAAGCTATGTCTTCATCTCTCTGTTTTTCTTATGCTCTCCAACCTCTCTATTTAGTTTAACTCTTGTACAGACCTGTCTAAGGCACTCCAGAATAATGCTTGGCACTTTGTAGACTCTAAGCATTTTTTAATAAATTAATAAATGAATGGATGCACTCTACCATTTTGAATGGGACCACTAAACACCTACTCTCTAAATACAGAAATCATTCTGTTTTTTTAAGTTATGTTGATATTACTGTCAGTATTATTACTAAATTCTAAAGGCATATTTTAATAGATTATTTCATATCCATTAAACATATAGTTACCTGACTCTGTCTTCTCTAAGCCAATATTTTAAATATTTAATGATAAACTAAACATTACCATGATATTCTGTGTTTTAGATTTATTCAGTGAATTCCCATAGAACTATGAAGTGGGTATCATATTTATCTTCATTTTATGTATGAGGAAACTAAGCCTCAGATAACTTAAGTAACATAGCTAGAATAAGAGACAAAAATTTAAACTCATATCTGAGAGCTTGTAACTGGTCATTTTCCGGGGAAGCCCATTCTACATGAGAATAATCCATTCAACACTCTAGCCTTACAATTCCTTGAACTTCTCCATGCCAGTATTCCACTCCAAAACTAGGCATTATTTCTTAGAAATGCTTCACATAAGAAATCAACACTACATATTTACCCATTGTGTCTTGTCTTTCCAGCACTATCACACCCTTGTCTTCAACTCACCTGATATGAGCTTTCGTAGACATTCTCCACACTTTGATCCCTTTTTCTTCTAATCTATCATCCTTTTCCTGTCTAACATATTTCCTAGTCAGCCTAAAGAACAAGGAGTGACTTTTTTTAGTTGATAGAACAGAAACCCAATTAAAATTATTCAAGTAAAGATTAATTGATTGATCTTAGATTACATAGTACAGAAATTTACTGATTTTGAATGACAGGATCTAGGTGCTCAACTGAGTTTGAACATGGCTCAATGCGGGTGCTCAAGGATCTCATCCAAACACTGTCCTCTCTTTCTCCTCTTATTTCTACATCTCACCTTTTCTAGGTATATGAGTTCCTGGTGAAAAAAAAAAAAATACAAATTTGTGTTCTCTAATCTCTGTAATTGCCTCAGCACCATTCATAACATTTTTCCCTTGGACATGGGATACTCCTTTTTTTATTTCCAAGCTAAAAAATTATTAGTCTCCTCTATTCCCTACCCAGTTTCTATCTGCCATATTCTCAGAAAATATCTTCAAACAACTTAGATCAATTTAAGGTCATCTAAAGTATGAATTCCTTTCATTTCTGACCACTCTCAAGTTTGAAGTTTTCTAAATGCATTCTTCCTTCCTCTCCTCCAGTCTCAGAGGTTGTGATGTATTACTGCTTGTTGTTCCATTTTCTGCAGTAGTCACCCATCCTTATCTTGTTACTCTTCTGTGTTCTCTGTTTTATGGTTTGCTAATGGCTCCTTTCCTTCACTTTATATATATTCTCAAACTTAAAACAAAACAAAAAACAGTCACAACAAATGCCTCCCTTCACTATGCTACTGCTGTATCATGCGCCTTCCCTGATCAGGTGGGCTTTTAGAAAGTTAAGTCTTTGCTATCACTCTATGAGTCTTTGCTTCTCATTTCCTCTTCAGCTGATTGCATTATAGCTTCTGCCTCTACTCTGTTGAAATTGTTTTGGCAGATATTGTTAATAGTGTCCTTATTGCCAAATTCAATTGATAAATTTTAGCCCTTATCTTACTGGAAGCATGAGCTGGTTATCTAATGCTTTTTTTTTTTTTTTTTTTAATTACTTGGCCATCAGTAAACTTCTTTTACTTTCTTTTTTTTTTTTTTTTTTTTTTTTTTTTTTTTTTTTTTTTTTTTTTTTTTTTTTTTTTTTTTTTTTTTTTTTTTTTTTTTTTAAAGGATTTTCTTATTTATTTATTTATTTATTTATTTATTTTTGGCTGTGTTGGGTCTTCGGTTCGTGCGAGGGCTTTCTCCAGTTGCGGCAAGCGGGGGCCACTCTTCATCGCGGTGCGGGGACCGCCCTTCATCGCGGTGCGCGGGCCTTTCTCTATCGCGGCCCCTCCCGTCGCGGGGCACAGGCTCCAGACGCGCAGGCTCAGCAATTGTGGCTCACGGGCCCAGCTGCTCTGCAGCATGTGGGATCTTCCCAGACCAGGGCTCGAACCCGTGTCCCCTGCATTAGCAGGCAGATTCTCAACCACTGCGCCACCAGGGAAGCCCCTTCTTTTACTTTCTTCCTACTTTTCTATTTCTTTCTGGTCTTCTTTATGAAAATTCCTAATTGTAGGTCTTTTCCAATGGTTTCATCCATTATTGTTTCATTCTAAATATGCTCCTTGGGAGAGCTTATGTATAGTTTGAGCCCTGATGATCCCCTTGAATTTTGCCTTTTTTACCCAATCATCGCTTTGCCTTCTTCCTTCAAGAATGCCCCACAAATACTTCAGATTCAACATATCCAAACTCACCATTTTTCCACATGACCTCACCAGTGTTGTTGCTCTCTTTCAAACAAATAAAGGTTATTGTTATAACCATTATTATTATTACTGTTGTTATCATTATCATCACTTACTATGATATTTATATTTCTGGCATACCTTTTAATAATAAGCATACCACAATAACTTTAAAAAATAGTGTTAATACATTTTTTCCAACTGGTAAGCAAACCTCATGAAGCTTTCTAAGGACATCATCGTCATCATCATCCTTATCATCATTATCATAATAATCATCATTTCTAGTTTCCGTTCTAAACTAGACTGAAAATGCTTTGAGAAAAAGAGCATAACTTATTTTACGTCAGTGTTTTCACAATGCCTGTCACTTAGTGGAGTTTAGTAAATGTTACTAAATAAAGTAAATGAAGATTTTACTGCTAATATGTCTTAAACTGTAACCTAATTGGAAAGGATCATTCTTTCATTTTTCTTCTTGCCTTTTTCTTCTCTGCCATCACTTACTGCCATCATAAAATACCACAGACTGGGTGGCTTAAACAACAAAAATATATTTCCTCACAGTTCTGAAGGCTAAGAGTACAAGTTCAAGGTGCCAGTTAGAATTGGTTTCCTCTGAGGCATTTCCTTGGCTTACAGATAGCCACAATCTTGCTGCTTCTTGGCATGGTTATCCCTCTGTGTATGCACATCTTTGGTGTCTCTCTGTGTCTCCTAGTCTTTTCTTATAAGGACACCAATCAGATTGGATTAAAGCTTACCCTAAAGTCCTCATTTTAAGTTAATCACCTGTGTAAAGGTCCTTTCTCTAAATACAGTCAAAGTACACTTTGAAGTACTGGGATTAGGGCTTTAACATATAAATTTTAGAAGAACACAATTCAGTTTATAACACTCTTTCGATTATTTCATCCTTTCTCATGATTTTAAATACCTTCTATCACTGACACCTCCAAAATTTTTGTTTCTAGCCTGTATCAATCCCCTGAAACACAATCATGGTAACCCCATACTTCTAGTGCTTTTGGATGAATGCTTCAATTCATCAGTTCCTTTCTCATTCTCCATCTGGTCCACCAGCAAAACTCTTGACCCTTCCTTCAGAATACATCTAGATTCTGACCAGCACTTCTCATTACTTCCTTTATAATCACTGCACTGTAATCAACCAATTCGCATTCCCTGTATTGTTGTAAATGCCTTCTATCTCCCCTTGACTTGAAGTTCTACCTAAGCTCCACCTTTAACCTCCTATAGTCTTTCCATAACACAATAGCCAGAGTAACGTTTTTACAAACTAAATCGGATCATGTGACTTCCAATCAAAGATTTCCAGTAGCTGTCTATCTCGCTTAGGGTAAAAGCCAGCAGTGAAATGGACCGTGGGTACCCACGTGATTGCCCCATCCTCAGCCACTATGTCTTTCACTTACTCTTCTTCTATGACTACATTGTTCATTCACTTTCCCCTTGCCACACAGACTTTGTTCCTTTCCTGCTACTACATCTGAATATTTCTATCTCAAGGACATTTCACTTGCAGTTCCTTCTGCCCTGGAGCACCTCTCGCCATGGTGTCTGAATGGATTATTTCCTAACCTTCTTGGGACCTTTACTCAAACACCCTCTTCTCAGTGAAGCCATCTGTGACTTCCACACTTACAATGTCAGAACAATCCTTACCTCCCTCTCTCTACTCTCTTTCTTGTTCTACTTTCTCCCCAATGTACTTGGGGAAAATACTATATATTTTAATAATGTGTCTTATGTCTCATCTGCTCCCACCCCAGCCACTGGAATCTGAGTTCTATAGGGGAAACAAGTTTTTTCTAATTTATTAACTGTTGTATCCCCAGGACCAACCCTTAAACACTGATGGTATGACTACATGTATATGAGGCCACATGTCCCTTCCACATTTTAGGTGTCTGCATGTGTAATGGTTTTTTGCAAGATATTGCCAATTATTTGAATAGAAATCCATTGAAGACAGAGAAAACAGTCTTTGGTTGAGAAATATCCAAAGAGCCATGGATTGCTTCAGTAATCTAACTTTGTTCGGCTTTTCCAGAATTTTGGTTTGTTTATTCATATTGTTTTTGTATGTGTGTTTTTTTGTTTGTTTGCCTTTGTTATTTTTTTAGGAATGACAAGTAGTGTTTTCTGCAATGAACAGCCTGTTTGAGGTCAGAGAAAAAAAGTATCCGAATTCTCAAATCTTCTTTGTGCATGTTAGAGTTGAAAAGTAAACAGATATGCTTGTCAGCTCCAGCTATCACAAAGGACTGACTGCTTTCCTGAAAGCCAACAAATACAGAAAAGTTAATAGAAAGTGAATTAGTGGAACTTTTTTTCCACCATCTAGAAGAAAAAGAAAGGTTGTATTTGTGGCCAGCCGCAATAAAAATATGTGAATTCCTGGGACTTTAGGTATTATTACAGATATTCTAAAGATATTATTGTTTTGTATAGGCTAGGCTTTCCTTTTTATTAATGTTAACAAAGACAGATTTTTTTCTGAGTTCTAACGCCAAAACGTAGATTAAATGTTCTGTAAATATTACATATAAATGATGACAATAGTAATATCTGATCAAGAATACGCCAAATACTGTTACATTTCCTAGTTTTCAGAAAGAATAAAATATGATTATTCAAGGAAAAATGAACTTTAACTGACATCTACATGGGTTGTCAATGTTGAAGTCTAATTACAAGCACATATGTGTCACCACTGGCTTCTTTGGACCCAACTAGCAGAGTCTAGCTTACCTATCCCGTGGTTCTTGATGCCTCTGTCATATTTCTACTCATCTGAAAGCATCCACAGAAGAACTAAATTTAACCTTTGTGAAAAACAAGAGTCAGTTTAGTCCTCAGGTCAACAGGTCCCTTCTGTTGGGGAATAAGCTACACTGAAATCATGAGTGCCAGTCAATGAGCCCAGGCATGCAAGGTATTGCACATTACTTCCTGGTCTTAAATTAGCTTAATTTTTTGACTCTGAGCTTCCAACCTGCATTGGAGACATGAAAGGTAAATTTATGTTTCCTGAAGTTCTTGGGGTAGTGCGAATCTTCAATGTCCTGACATAGTGAGGAGGTACCTAGGAGTTCATTTCAGCCCTTAGTCATCTTTCTGCCTCAATTACCACAGAGATCTTAATGTCCCAGTGAGTGGTCCCTCAGGTCTGCTAGTTTTCCAGCTTCTGTGCCTCACGTGGAGCCTAGGAAACATTGACAAGCCTGAAACCAAGTAAATTCATCACTCTTGATTTTACTTCTAGCGAAAAGGCAGGGAGAGGGTGAGACACAGTAACACAGATTTTTCTTGATTAGGAAACTTCTTCCTTCCGTCCTCTTCAAACTTCTTTTTAGCTCTTTACAGGACATTCAGCATAATCTCCTCAATGCCTTGAGGTCTGGGGAAAATTAGATGCTGTGAAGGGAATTGTCTGTGGATAACTTCTACTTTCCGTCTTGTTACAAACATTCCCTGGGGAAAGAAGGCATAAAAACCTGCCCCCTGCTTGAATGAAAAGCAAAAGGGGAAAACAAGAAGAGAAAGAATACATATAAACACCTTTAAAATGTTATTGTCACTGATTTAATTATATTTGGAGTTTAAATCACTTAAAAAATAAAAAAGAGCAAAACATAAATAAATGAACGAGGTAAATGTTCATTTAAACGAGGTTTTAGGATTTCATCAGAAATAATTGAGGGGAATAGGAGTACTTATTCTTAGAAAAAGAAAATGTTATACAGTTATCTTGATTTTTGTTGCTCTGGAGGAAAGAAATGAAGTGAGGCATGTTTCAGTTTAGCATGAAAAAAGGAGCATCAGAGTTTGATGAATATGGAGTCAGAAAAACTTGGATTTGTTCCCAGTTTCTCAACTTTGGGGCAAGTCAAATAGTGTATGAGTCTTAATTTATTCAGTCTCTCTTTCTCTGTCTGTCTGTCTCTCTCTCCTTCACATATTCAAGAAATGCTTATGTAGTACCTTCTCTGTTTCAGAATTCAAAGCACTGGTTCAGTTATTTGCGTCAATGACCAGAAAGGTCTAAATGTTTTGCTTTCATGGCACTTACTGTTTAGTGAGAGAGATAGAAATTAGTCAAACAGCAGTTTAACTCAATGTAGAATGATAACAGTAACAAAAGCTATAAAGGAATATTACATGGTGCTAGGAATGAGAGGAGACTAAGACATTCTGAAAAGTCTGGAGAATGCAATTGAGGGTAGGTCTGGGGAGGTTTTGACGTAGGAGTGGTACCAGGTACCCAGACAAATGGAATGGATGTCATGGGTACAGTCCTTGAGCTGGGAAAGGAACCTGCCACCCTCAGGGAAGTGAACAAAGGTCAGTGAAGACAGAAAGCAAGAGGGAAAGGAGAGAGAGGCTGGGAAAAGAAGAAAGGCTCAAGCCACATAGAGGTTAAAAAATGTGACAATTTACCCTAACACTAATAGTAAGCCAGCGTAGTTTAATTTGAGGCTATAGGATGAAGGCTTAATCAGATTTGTAAAATGTCTGTGAGGAGCCATATGGAGTTTTTTTTTTTTTAGCAATGAAATAACGTTTGAAAGGGATTCAAAGGGCCATACGAAAGGCAGCTGTTTGTAACAATTACAACTTTCTATTAGCCATTGCCTTTTAAGGTAGATAATTTCTATACTTGTACATATTTAAGCAGAAATTAAATGGCCATCCATTTGGAATGTCTTTTGAGGTAGTTTTGCCTTGGGAGAGAGTTTGCAATTCTAGGGCTATGTTCTGGTTTTAGACTCCATGATTTTCCTTAGGGAAGTCCTGAGGAGAATCTTCCCAAGAAAAAGCCTTGTACTGGGAACAAGTCTTTGTGGTTTCACAATAATACAAGAAGCCTCTACCATTTCGTCCCTCATTATCTGACAGCGTTGTTTGGGAGGAATGCATACTCTCACATTAGAGGAGAAAAACTAATGGGTAGAACAATTTTTATAGCGCCTCCTGAGGTTTTATGTATTGAAGGACTGGAAGCGTAAGTTTTATCTGGGTGTATAATTCTTCAGAATGGTGGGTTACTACCTATTTATTTCCCACCTGCTTTTGTAAATAATGATTTTTTTTAAAAAGTGAAATGACACCAGAAATTATGACAGTTTTACAATCTCTATAATAACCTGAATTGAGGTCTCATATGCAAATTATCTAACAAAAATAGTTTTCTTGCCCCTTAGATTTAGCTTGGATAGGCAGGGATTATGTCGACACATGACAAGCTCATACATGTCATATTGTTTTATTTTGGCAGACATTGTTGGTGTCTCCTCAAACTCTCTGGGATTACTTTTATTGGTTAGGTGTGGTTCCCATGCCCTAGCAACCATAGGTGTTTTGGCTAATGGCTCATTGATTGACATCTGCAACTTTCTCCAAAGAATTTCTTTTGGGCTATTTACTTTATCTCATGGGGAACATAAAACTTCTCCCTCTGCCGCAAAACAGGACAAACTCTGCCTTAGGTTTTATGCTTCACAACTCCCTGGACAATCAGGCACAAAGCCAATTTCAACTAACACTACATTCATGTGCAAATTATTTTCCCTTCCTCTCCAGCTTCTTTTTCTCCTATAAGAGTTGCGCCTAAGGACTCCCCATGAATAAATCATATACACAGGAATCCCAGCCTCAAGCTCTGCTTCTGGGGATCCCAAATTAAGACACATGGATATGTTACTCTGTAACCCCTGAGAATTCCCTTCTTATGTGAAGAAAAAGTGAATAAGTATTTTTAAAAAATAATGTGAGCACTGAGGTAAATGGCATTAATTGTATAAATATATTCTATAAAGAAACTAAAGAAATATATATTCCTAACATTAAGAATGAAAGAAAATAATAATCTGATTAGAAAAAAAAAAGTCTGCTTTTTCTCTGTTGATTGCTTCCTTTGCTGTACAGAAGCTTCTTATTTTTATGTAGTTCCATGCGTCTTGTTTTGCTTTTGTTGATTGTGCTTCTGGTGTCATATTCAATAAAAATCATTGCCTAGACCAATGTCACAAAACTTTTACCCTATGGTTTCCTCTAGGAGCTCTATAGAGTCAGGTCTTACGTTTACATTTTTAATCCATTTTGCATTGATTTTTGTGTATGGCATAAAATAAGAATCCAATTTTATTCTTTTACACGAGGATATCCAGTTTTCTCAACACTATTTGTTGAAGAGACCAGTCTTTCCCCCATTATGTGTTCTTGGCGTCCTTGTTGAAGATCATGTAAACGTATATGCATAAGTTTATTTCTGGGCTTTCTATTCTTTTCCATTGCTCTATGTGTCTGTCTTTATGTCAGTACCATACTTTTTTAAACACAATAGTTTGTAATGTATTTTGAAAGCAAGAAGTGTGATGTCTCCAGCTTTGTTCTTTCTCAGGATTGTTTTGGCTGTTGGGAGCCTTTAGTGGTACCATATGCATTTTAGGATAGTATTTTTTCTACTTCTATTTAAAATTGCCAGTGGGATTTTGACAGAAATCACGTTAAATCTGTAGATTGCCTTGGGTAGTATGGACATTTTGATAATACCAATTTTTCCAGTTCATAAACACAGGATGTCTTTTTCTTTATTTGTGTCTCCTTTACTTTTTTTGATCAATGTTATATAGTTTTCAGTGCACAAGTCTTTTACCTTTTTCCTTAAATTTATTCCCAAGTACTTTACTCTTTTTGATATTATTATAAATGAGATTGTTTTCTTAATTTCCTTTCTGGGTAGTTCATTGTTATGTATATAAACAAGATTGATTTTTGCATGTTGATTTTGTGTCTTGCAACTTTACTGAATCCTAACAGGATTTGTTTTTTTTTTTTTTGAGTCTTTAGGGTTTTCTACTCACAAGGTCATATCATCAGCAAACATAAATAAAATTTCACATCTTTTTTGATTTGGATGCCTTTTTATTTCTTTGTCTTGTCTAATTGTTCTGGCTGGGATTTCCAGTACTATGTTGAATAGAAGAAACAATACAGAGTTTTTATCATGAATGATAAATTTTGTCAAATTCTCTTCCAAAAATTATAGGATTATGTGAATTTTTTTCTTTTTTAACTTGTTAACATAATGGATTATATTAATTTAATATCTTTTTAGAATTCCCTTTTAATTTTGTTAGTGTTTTTTAGTATACTTGCTAGGGTTGCCATAACAAAGGACCATAAACTGGGAAACTTAATAAAAATAGAAATTTATTGTCTCACTGTTCTGAAGGGTAGAAGGCCAAAATCAAGGTGTAGGCAGAATTGGTTCCTTCGGAGGGCTGTGAGGGAAAAATCTGTTTCAGGCCTCTCTTTTTGGCTTGTAGATGGTCATCTTTAACCTGTGTTTTTTCACATTATCTCCCCTTTAAGTGTGTCTGTGACCAAATTTCTCCCTTTTATAAGGATACCAGTCATATTTAATTAGGGCTCAAAGTAAAAAACCATGTTTTAATTTTATTGCTTCTATAGAGACCCTTTCACCTTATTAGGTCACATTTTGAGGTACTCGGAATTAGAATGCCAACATATCGTTTTGAGGGGAACACAATTGCACTTTATATAAATTTCACTTAGTGATTATTCTAGGTATTATATACATATAGTCTATGGGTGTCATTTTTTTTTCTTTTAATTTTTATTTTATATTGAAGCATAGTTGATTAACAATGTTGTGTTAGTTTCAAGTGTGCAGCAAAGTGATTCTGTTATACATATACATGTATCTATTCTTTTTCAAATTATTTTCCTATTTAGGTTATTACAGAATATTGAGCAGCATTCCCTGTGCTATACAGTAGGTCCTTGTTGGTTATCTATTTTAAATATAGCAGTGTGTACATGTCAATCCCAAACTCCCAATATGTTCCATTCCCCCACCCTTCCCCCTGTTAACCATAAGTTCATTCTCTAAGTCTGTGAATCTGTTTCTGTTTTGTAAATAAGTTCATTTGTATCATTTTTTTTTTAGATTATGCATATAAGCAATATCATATGATATTTGTCTTTCTCTATCTGACTTACTTCACTTAGTATGATAATCTCATCTCCAGGTCCATCCATTGCTGCAAATGACATTATTTCATTCTTTTTAATGGCTGAGTAATATTCCATTGTATATATGTACCACATCTTCTTTATCCATTCATTTGTTGATGGACATTTAGGCTGCTTCCATGTCTTGGCTATTGTAAACAGCACGGCAGTGAACATTAGGGTGCATGTATCCTTTCGAACCATATTTATCTCCAGATATATGCCCAGGAGTGGGATTGCTGGATCATATGGTAGCTCTATTTTTAGTTTCTTAAGGAACCTCCATACTGTTCTCCATAGTGGCTGTACCAATTTACATTCCCACCAACAGTGCAGGAGAGTTCTATGGGTTTCATTATTTTAGCAGATCAAGTAAAGTGTTGACACCTTACTGCACTTTGTATCCCTATACCCTCACCTGTTAATAATATAATTGTCTTAACTATTTCCTCTACATACAGTTAGAACCTTATCAGTTTTATTACTTTTGCTTCAACCCTTACATATAATTTAGAAAAACTGAGAAGAGAAGAAAGTCTATTGCATTTACCCATATTTTTGCTTATATGTTCTTCCTTCCTTCCAGGTATTCCAAGATTCTTTCTTTCATAAATTCCTTCTGTTTAAAAATCTTTCTTTAGCCATTTTTTATGAGTGCATCTGTTTGTGACAAATCTCTTATTTTTCCTTCTTCTAAGAATATCATGATTTCCTCCATCATTCCTGAAGGCTATTCTCATGGGATATAGGATTATGGGTTGACAGGTTTTTCTTTCAGTACTTGAAAAAAGTGCCATTTTTCTCTGGCCTACATGGTTTCTGATGAGAAATCCACTGTAATTTTAAATTGATTTTCCCTCTATAGATAAAATGTCCTTGTCTCTCACATTGCCTTTGTTTGTAATTTTTTACTTTTTTAGTTTTCCAAGTTTGACAATAATGTGTCTTCATGTGAATTTTTGGTGATATATGCTGTCTGTGGTTTGCTTAGCTTCTTGAATCTGTAGGCTTATGTCTTTTGCCAAATTTGGGAAGTTTTCTTTTCAATTATTACTTCTCTTCTTCTGGCTCTCTGATGACAAAAATGTTGGATCTTTTGTTCTAGTCCTATTGGTATCTGAGCTACTGTTAACTTTTTTCAGGCTATTTTATCTCTGTTGTTCAGATTGAGTAATTTCTATTGTTTCATATTCAAGTTCATTGCATTTCCTCTGTAGCCTTGATGCTGCTGTAGAGCCATTTGTTGACTTTTTAAAAAAATATTATTTTGCTTGGATTTTTTTCATTCTAACACTTCTATTTTTATATCTTCTATTTTATCGATATTTGCTGAGACTTTCTCTTTGTTTGCTGAGACTTTCTAATTGTTTGCTGAGACTTTCTATTGCTTCATTTGTTTCAAGAGTGTTTGTACTTGTGCATTAACACATTTTTGTTTGGCTACTTTAAAATCTTTGTCAGATAGTTCAGATATCTTTGTCTTTTAAATATTGGCATATATTAACTATCATTTTTCTTTCAGTTTGAGATCTTCTTTCTTCAGTTTGAGATCTTCCTGTTTCTTAGTATAGTGAGAAATATTTTTATTTAAATCTGGACATTTTGAATATTATGAGACTCTGGATCTTATTATGCTCTCCATTTTAGCTGGACTTTCTGATATTACTGTGGTGGGGCAAAAGAGGGTCACTACCATGTTACTGCCAGGTGTAAAGAGAAGTCCAGTCTCCCCCTTGGCCTCCATTGACACCTAAGGGGAATGGCTGCTTGATATTGCTGGTTCAGAGTAGAGGTTATGGCTTTCCACTACACCTTCACTGATTGTTCCTGCTGGGATGGGTAGGAGTGCCTTGCCAATGCTCCCCTTGTGGTTGACTTGATAGCATGGTGAGATGAGGTGTTTGGCCTTGTTACCACTAGGTAATGGTGAAAATCTTGGCTCCTGACTTTACCTCTCTGACACCACCCTCAGTGGTGGTGTTGGGGGATTTTGTTACAGCCAGGAAGGGTAGAAGTCCAGACCCCCTACATAGCTTTGGCTGACATGGGTGGAGGTGGGAGCCACACTTTTTTTCCATGGTGTTTTACTTGTAGAGTGGCTGTTATATGAAAGCTTTATGTTTTGTTACATTGCCTCTTTCCTGTCATTCATTTAGAGAGAAAAGGATTTTTGAGGGATATATGTCACCTGTACCTGTTGGCACTTCCAGCTTGCCACCTTCATCTGCTCTAAGACTAAGATCTATAAGACATAAAGCAATCCCAAAGAACTCACCACCATGACGTTCCTTGGCTACTGAGGTTTGTAGTCATTTTGGTTTCTTCTCTCTACACTTCAGAAGCTTATGTCTGTGTTACATTTAATGCCCATGAGTTTTAGTTTTTATCGTGAGGAGAATGGGAAAATATGTTTTCTCTATCTTCATGGAAGCAAAAGTGATGAGAGCTGATATTTTAATAGAAATAATGGATCTCACACTTGTTAGAATGGTTGTTATCAAAAAAGACTAGAAATAACAAGTGTTGGCAAAGATGTCTCCACACTTATGCACTGTTGGTGGCTATGTAAATTGATGCAGTCACTATAAAAAATAGTATAGAGATGCCTCAAAAAGTAAAAGTAGAACTACCATATGATTCAGAAATTCCACCTCTGGGTATTTATCCAAAGAAAATAAAAACACTAACTTAAAAAGATATATGCACCCCAATGTTTATTGCAGCATTGCTTACAATAACCAGGATATGGAAACTACTTAAGAGTTCATTGATGGATGAATGGATAAAGAAAGATATATATATATCTTACCGTACTGCTGGGCTTTATGGAGGTGTTCACATTAAGAACCTTCTTTTGGCTGTATATTTATGATCTGTGCATTTTTCTGTAGTTGTATTATACATTAATTGAAATAAAATGTGGAGGGCACATAGTTGTACACCATTGTGATTTTGTGATACTAGAAGATGTTCTTTGCAAAAGAAGAATTTAGTGGTATAGACATTTTCTTCACTAAATTATGAGAGTTTTAAAAAAAATGTTTGTTGTGTTATTGTTATTATAACATAGTACTTTCTCAATATTAATCACTAACAAAAGTGTCAAGAATATATACTTTGCAGGTCAGGGAACAGAGAGCCATGTTCTTTATAACTTTAATGATTTTCTGGTAAACAGTCCTACAAATTGTGGAAATTTAGTGGCCAGAGAGAGGTTATGTCTGAAATATTTTAATAACTAATTTTGATTAAAATAAAATAGACCAGTACAATTTTTGCTCATAGAATGTTAATAGGATTCATTGGCACTTTGAAACACTCCATAATGCTGTCATCAAAAAGCCCATTAATAGCATCAATGTATTGGGGTGACATGGAGAGCCAGGTAACTTTTTGGAGTCACTTTTTCCTTCTCTGCAGGAGGATACAGCATCAGTGCGCAGGGAATATAGTATGGTTTGAATTAAGAAATCTAAATGCTGGGAAGAGAATCCAAATCTGAAACTTCCAAATGACAGCTTAGATACAGAGTGCCAAATTTTATCCCTCTCATGTGCTACTGAAAGCCAAGAAAAACTAAAACTCGACAAAGGGACTTTTCATGCTATCTGTAGTGATCCAGATCAAGAAATCTATTCAGGCTGGAGGCCATTAAACCAAGAGCTGCATGCTATGCCATGAATTGGCTCACCCCAGACTCTACCATACCACACTTGGTATATATGTTAGATCAACTGGTGTGCTTCACCATCCTTGATTTGAAAAAAAGAGGCTAAGAGAAGAAGGTGCTAGTCTGACTTGTGATATTTATGGGATCATAATATTTTAATTAAATATGTGTGTGTAATTCAGTGAATGTGTTGACACTTGGAAACATCGAACTGCATTAAGGGATAAATTACAGGCTCAGCGTTGACTAAGATTGCCAATATTGCCAACATACCCAGATTATTTTGTTAAAAAATCAATAATGTGCCTGAGTAACTCCAAACATCTGGATATTTGTAAATAGGTATAGGAACAACCTCATACGTTGGCATCGTATACAATTGGTGACACTGACAGATGAATCCTAATCATTATTCCTTGGGAACATTGACCAAGAAAATGTAATGTTACAATTTCATAACAATTTCTTGAATTTTTATTGTGCTTTATACTTTTTCAGAATATTTTCACATGCACTGTTTTATTTGCCCTGTGTGAAACCATTTTCAATTAAGCAGAGCTTGTTTATTTGTTTGTTTTGAAAAGAGATGGATGAAATGTGGTTTAGCAGCTCCACCAGTGTCATAGCCGGTTACACACAGAGGAGAATACATTTTTTTGAGAATCCATTTTAATTAAAATTTATTCACTTCTCTTTTCCACAACTCTAATACTGTGGAATTGAGCACAATGTATGACTGTTGTGAAATGCATAGATCTATTGAAATGGAAAACCCAGTAACATATCTTTATGTGTTCTCACCTCTCGTGTATTAACAGACAGTCCTCTAGAGGTTTTTTGAGTTTTTTTTTTCATAATTGAGATTTTATTGGTTGTTTTTAGGATCAGTACACAGACATTTCAATTTGCACACTATTCTTAACATACATACCAAAAACCTAAAAGATCATGTAGTTGTGATTCTTTTCTGAACAGTTATTTCAGTAACTTTCCAGCTTAAAATTTGGAGGCAAATTGTCCTTAACAGGATATCAAGTACCAATATCTTCAAATATTGATATGCTGTTACATCATAAGTCCCACTAATTCACAATTTAATATCATATACACTACATACTCAAATTGTCAATCGTTCATAGCACATTAACAAAGTTACTAGGAAAACTGGGCTACCACAAGCAAAGATGTTACAAAGTGCACAAAATTCTGACCAGGAGTGCCAAGACCAAGGAATGAGTGGTTTGCTGTAAGAAACAATTCTACCAAACAACATGGGAAGAGAAGTAATTTAAAGTGTTCAAGACATTAAATGCACAACTGACTCCAAACTGCTTTTCAGTATGCTAGGAGTGATCCATAGCACAACTAGGTAGCAACATTTCTATAGACTAAGAATAAAGGAATTTTTGAGTAGTAGGAATTCTACTAGTCACTTCTTGAGAAATAGAGACAAGCTCAGATAAGGTTTGTAATCTATTTGAAGCTACGTGGTAAGCTCAGAGCTGGTAGTAGAATTAGTTCAGTAACTAAAGCCAGCTATCTTTTCAGGATACTATGCATTAAATTCTTCAGTTGAAAACAAACAAACAGAAAAAAAGGAAAAATATCCTAGATACATAGAATGAGATGTCTCTTAGTCAGAAAATATTACAGACTATATCTGTGTTGACATTTTCCCAAGATTATTATAAAAAAGTTTAGTCACATTTTGGAAAAGTTTTGCTCTTTTCTCTGGACAGCAGCCTTGCAACAGTAACATTCTTTTGCCCTTTCAAGTACAAGCTAAAACAAGCTAATCTTACCTGTGTGTTTGTGTGTGTGTGTGTGTGTGTGTGTGTGTATGTATTTATATTGTTTTTAAATGCACACAAGTTGTTGCTGTTGATATACAGGTGCATGGGTATAAACTAATGCTATTTTCCATGTTACCCTGCTTGATAGAACTAACATATTTAGCTAATTTCAAAGGCACCTTATCCTAGAAATAACGTTTGTTGTAATAATTTGGGGACAGAATTTATTTATTTTTTTCCATGAATCTTACCTGAATCACTTGAGGCTCAATCATCCACCTCGATGCTTATTTAACAAACTTTATACCTTTTCAATATATATAAAAATTTTCACTTAAAATGAAATACGTCCATGAGCTGTGAATTTGATTTTAGTGCATAAATAAGAAATGTATAAAGAAATATTTAAGTCTCAGAGGCAAGTTACTGTGAAGAGCAAAAGTATAAGAGTGAAAAGTGTTCTTGATTGCAAATTAAAACTATATTTTATGGTGCTTTATCAAAATTCTACTTGTAAATCAATGCTGTATTTTCAGTACATATTTTATAACTCCACATTTATAAATATATATATGTATATGTTTATACTCACTCCTCTACTCAGTTGAATTACTCTGATATTTATAGGTGAACATTATTAATCCAATACTAGCAACTGCATAATCTATAAAATGATATGACATGTTTTTAGGGCTATAAAATTAATCGATGTAAAATGAAAACATTTGTGTGGTTGAGTATGCATTTGTTAATCTAAGTGTAGCCAAGAACTTCAGTTTCTTCTCCCCTATTTTCCAAAGTGTATTGGTTCATTTTTCCATGTGAAAATTGGTACAGGAGAAGCCACACCCTGATTCTCCCTTCCTGATTAACCACAGTAAAAGAAGTTTTTCTACAGAATATCTGTAAGACTAGTTCAAGTGGAAGAAAATCATTTAGTTATTATAAAGTGACATTTTTCACCTTCCCAAGCATACTCACTTAAATACAATAGAATAATATATGTTTAATTTAAATGTGTTAATATTTTTAATTTATGTCCAGTTAAAGCCCTTTTTGTAAATGTTTTTGAAATTATTGGTTTTAGGTCTTAAAATTTAATTTTATAAATGAATTGATTTTTTTCAAAATGGAAAATCACAGTATTTGCTGATTTTTGTCTGCATACTTACATATGCCTGTGTGTTTGTGTGTGTGTGTGTGTGTGTGTGTGTGTGTATACATATTTATATTGTTTTTAAATGCACACAAGTTGTTGCTGTTGATATACAGGTGCATGGGTATAAACTAATGCTATTTTCCATGTTACACTGCTTGATAGAACTAACATATTTGGCTAATTTCAACAACTTCAATTTCTGGCTATATTTTTATTTCTTTAAATTTAATATGTTTCTTTTTCTAGATTGTGATCTTAGCTTCATTCTTTTTTTTTACACTTGTACTTATTTACTAATTTCTCCCATAGCTCATAGGAGATTTATTAATTTACACATTTTATTTTAAGATAAAACAAGATTTTTACATTGATAATAAAAAGGAAGGGACTAAGTAAACCTGCTCTTTCTGTCACAACATATTATATTACAGAACATGATATAATTTAAAGCATTGCATCTAATATTATTCTGATAAAATATAGATCATGGACTTTGTAAGTGATTTGGACTTGTTGCTTAATGCTTCCCCGTATGTAGAATAGTTACTAATATCTAATTATCATTAAATCAATAGATGTTTTCATTGTTATTGACTGCTACACAAAGCAATTATTTAGATCTGTGGGTCTCTCCCACATGGGTCAACATCTCTATTGGTGAACTTATTTTTTAGCATGGTAAGCCAGTGCAATATTCTTGTGTCTATCTATTTAAACATCACTTAATTTCCATCAGAAACTAGATTAACTGTATAGTTAGAAAAGTAAAGGAATTATTTCAATAGCATGTATCAGCATTTTTTGCTGCCATTGTTCTTTGTCAGGAATAAGAAGTTGACGAATTTGGTACAGATTAGATTTTGCTTCTTGGAGCGAAATAAAAACAAAAACAAAAAAAACAGAGCAATGTACAGTTGATAGAACTGTCTGTGTATTTGTGTATTTTTGAATACTAGTTGTTTAAAGTTGTTTGTCAGCTTTTTTAACTTTTTTTTCCTCAAAATTTGTAAGGTACCAAGTTAACATGTTAAAATTAGTAACAATAGAGCCAACGTCTGTCATGTTCCTTTTAATTTATTTACCTGTTGAATTTAACTGGACTCTTGAAATTCCCACTGGGCTTCTGGAAAGTGTAGGGGTAGAATCAGTAAACACTGAAGCAATTACCATGTAAGTATTGGACTAACTATACTAAAATATGGATTACTTTGGTGGTTTCTATAACAGAGCATCCAATTTGCCATTTTGAATACATTAAAATTTAATAAGTAGAATTTGCGGTTTATCCGTTGAAATGCTCTTAGTGATTCATTAGTGTGGATTCACCCACACTATTACAATACCTAAAATATAGAATAAAATATAGGAGAGTCCTATATCTACATATACCCACAACAGATATTTAACACAGTTCATCATGTTGTAACATTTGTTTGAGATCATTTTTGTTTCAACAAGTAAACAATATTTAATACCCCAATCTTGTCCTCTTCCTCTCAAGAGGTAAGTGTAACCCTAAAATTGATGAAATTCCTCACAATTCGTGTCTTTATAGGTACCCAGCTCCAAAGACAAATGTTTTTGTGCTTTAAATTACTTACAATTGAATTAATAATGCATATATCATTTTGTTCCTTGCTTTTTTCACTAAAAGTACAGTTTTTGAGATTTACACACATTTGGTATATATAGATCTAGTTAATTCATTTTAGAATTTCATTATACGACTATGTCATAATTTACATGTTCTCCAAATGAAGCATATTTACGTAATTACCAATTGTTCACTGATGATGCAAACATGCTATTAAAGGTGAACAATGTTTCTTAAGTATTTACTTGGAATTAAAATTTTTTGATGGTAGGATTTGTAAATCTTGGTTTTACCAGACTTAAAGCATGGACTCAATTTTCTGCTCAGATTAAGAAATAAAACACTCAAAATATTTCATTAATTCATGTTGGGTGAGAAGAGGCAGTAGATCATTTAAAATAAATCCATCATACAAAACTAAAAGCACTTCAAGAGCTTCAGTATGATCCACGGAGTCAGTATGCTGTATGAAAATCAGGACTCCCATTTGGAGGGACACCGTATGGAACCCAACACACGGAATCCATTTAACAGTAGATGATACCACCTATCTGACCCCCTGACCCCAGTTTCTTCTATTCCATCTCTCACTTGCTGCCAGGATTATCTTCAAAACAGAAAAATGATCATGCCAAGCCCTAGCTTAAAAACTGTTGATAGTTCTCCAATGCACCAATGTGTTTCTAACCTACAAGAGAAAATTAATCTCTGTTCCTTTACTTTTTCCACCCTCTTCTCTTTACTCTAAACTCTACTCAAATCTTTGAACTTTGAATTATTCATAAGGCCCTGTGTGAGACATGCTCTTTCACAACTTCCAGGTCTTTGGATGTATTCTTCCTCCTATCTGGAATGCACTCTTCTCTCTGTCCAGAAACTTCCTTCTCATCACGTAATGTAATGTCTGTAAGAGTAGCTCTGACATTGCCTTTTCTATGAAGGCTTCCTGGTAGCTCTCTGAAAGTAAGATTAATCTCTGTCATCTGTCATTCACATATATATATAGTAACATGCGACACATGTCTTTTTTAACCCTAAGATTCTGAGGTACTAAGACAACTTATTTAACAAACCATAATTTTAAAACATTAAGAAACTGAGATTATATCTAATTTATCTCTGCAGATTAGAGGTGTTCAATAGATATATGCTCAATTTATAGATGAAATCTACTGTTTAATATGTGTTTTATGTTAATTAAACACATATTTAGGGAAAATGTATGATGTGCTAGTTTGTGATCTACCTGATGGAAATATAACTTTGAGCTACCCCCCGCCAAAAAAAGAATTGAAGTATTTGAATCTGCCCCCCAAATTATTGCCTGTTGTTTGGGTCTCTGAATTATGAGCTGTCTTTGACCAGAGGACACAGTTAACCTAAGTGGTCTCTCCTGAAATTGAACTAATAACAAGCACCTCATTTGGACAGTGTTCTAAACCACTACAGTGAAAATATTTCCATGTGTAAGGTGTGAATGCATGAAATTTATGAAATGATGATCTAATTTACCTCCTGAACTCAAGGAGAATAGCTTGAATGGATAACATTTTGGGGGTAAGAGTAACCTCGGAATATTGGCTCCCAGCCATTGAAGATGGAACACTGCTCCAGCTACTAAATTTCACATCACGCTATAATTTAGTCTTTCCCTTTGCAAGATCTCCAAATACCACACAAACATATTTATGACAGCGGAGACTGCAGCTAACTTTCTCCAAGCACTTGTACCATGGATCCTTCCACTCACAGAAAAAAAAAATTTTTTTTTCAAACCATATTTCCTTGGACAGACTACAAAGACCTGATCACAGCTCCCTCATCATTTTTCTCTTTTTGAGAAATATAACTTTAAACTACTTTTGAATTATGTGAGGGGAGACAGTTTATATTTTCTGCTTTAAAAGCAATTTAAGGTGGAGTTATCTGGCACAAAGGCAATTCAGAAATAGCTGAAGCTTAAGAGTTGAAACTCCCCCTTGTCTGGTATATATTGAGTAGGGTTATTAGCAATCAGAGCTGTTTTCAAATGCTCAGTACAAAATTTTAAGAGTGTTTAGGTTTATAAATACTTTGCAGGCAATTGAAGTGTCAAATCGAGGGTACTATTTGTTCAGTTAGAATTTCGAAGATGATGAGCTCTTGGGGTGCCATTTTAATTGTTTAAGTCTTTTCAAATTAAAAAAATAAAGGACAAATTAAATGCAAAAAAGTTGAAATAAGGACATCTCGATATTTCATGTGAAGTATCATTCTATTACCTTACTTGTGAGAATTAAAATGCATCACTTGGTGTGGGAAATATATTAGTGTAACATTAAGATCAAGAGCTTTGGACTCAGGAAGCATTTGGTTCAAATCTTGTCCTCAACATTTTTATGTTTACTGTGAGCAAATTCCTTAATCTATGTTTACTCAGTTTACTTATCCATAAAATATATATATATGTCAGTTATCATACCTAATTTATTAGGTTGATGGAAGGGGTCCATCTTCATTGAGAATATCCCATATTTCCATCCCAAACTTAATTCATAGCTTTTTAGAAGATAAAATGCCTTTCACATTAGAAATGAGATTCACAGGGAAGATTGGAAATATTTTGAAAATATGTTTAAAGTTGCTGTATCTTTCATAAAGTAATAAATTAGCAATCAGGCTTTGAATTTATATACCATATAGATAAGCAATTCACAGCAAAATTCCATGCATAGAATTGTCACCCAAGTCCTGACTCAGAGACATTAATGTAACTCATGTGGGTAGCTCTACACACATTTTTAAGATGCAACGAGTTCTTCAGGGGCAAGGCAAAATTACTCTATGCAAATATCAAGGTGGCTGTGTCCTGGCAGATGGCATAAGAGAAAAAAAATAACGTTTAAAGTTCAGGTCATTTTTAAGAATGGGAAGCATGATGCTGTATCACTCTGGAAGTAATATTCATAAGATAAGGAAAATGAAGGTTAATTAGAATAAAAATCACACGTATACCTAGATGAAGGCAGCTGGACAGGTACTAGGTAAATGAATGACTACATATGTAAATGGATGGAAATAAATGGATTACATGGACCTCCAATCAGAGAAGCTGCCAGACCCTTGAAGTGGGTCTAGAAGATGTAGCTGAGACATATCTCCTGATGGCATACCTAAAATAGATTCTTTAAGGAAACATGTTTATTAATACCTTCAATCAATTTAGATCTCCTTTAAGGTCTATATGGATAGAAGATCTGTAGAATGTTATTTTTTTTTAAATAGAAAAATAATTGGGAAAAATTTCAATAGCATGATTTCTATGTAAAAACATAAAATCATTTAAACTATGAGGTAGTGCTACCATTTAGACTTTTGTGTCATAAGTTAAAAGATCTGAAACTTGTTAAGACTTCAGCCCAGTTATAAAGTGAACCTTGAGTTTAATATTACCCTTGTGTCAGCAGGGACAAAAAAAATAATGGGGATTTCCTTGAGGAACACTTTGTATATAACAGAGGTGGCTAACATACCAAACTTATTTATTCTTCTTCTTGGACCACAGATAGACCACATACCCCATTGGCACTTGCTCTTTCTTTGGCCATATGCTTAAGTTTTAGGCAATGGAATATAAGTGGAACTGATAGACACTACTTCCCAAACTTTATTTGTAAGAAATATCCATACATAATTCTCCTTCTCCTATTTCTTCTGCTAATTTGATGTAGTTGAGATTAGGAAAATGTAAAGCAACAAGTTGAAGATAACTGAAGTATAGATGGAAGGGACCTGGAAAACAATGTGGGAGAGGCTCAAAAATAACTGAATCCCTCCTGGAAGGAAAGTTTCCCTCCATCCATAGACACATATGCATGGGCACTCATGGACTCTATACAGTATATAAATAAAAGTTACCGTCATGGGAAATGATCTATCATGTTTGAGCCATCATGTATTTGTAGTTTCTATTACATGAGTTTTTATTTTATCTTTAGTGAGAATAATTTATATATGTTAAAATACACATCCAAATGTGTTTGAGAAATTTCCATCTGAGTTTTCTAATAAACTTCTAGTCAGCCATCTGTCCTCCTTAGAGACAACCACTATTCCAACTAATGTATCCGTAGATTAGTTACCCATATTTTAGAAATTCATAGAAATGGAGATATATAGCACCTATTCTTTTGGTGTGGCTTCTTTCATAAATATTCTGTTAGATTCATCAATGTTGTTGGTGTAGAAGCAGTACATTCTTTTTTATTAAGTTATATTCTATTTAATAAGTATATCACAATTTGCCTTTTCACTTTTGTGTTTATGAAAATGAACCTTTTGTTTGGGACCATTATAAACAAAGCTGCAATGAGCATTCTTGTATAGGTCTCTTTGTGAATACCTGTTTTCATTTCTCCTGGGTAAATACCTAGAAGTAGACTTTCTGGGTAGGAGGGAAAGTATGTATGTGACATTTTTAGGTAAAAAATTGCCAAACATTTATTTCAAATTTATTGTATAATATTCAGCTTTCCCCAGTGATATATGCAGTTTCCATTTCCTCACCAAAACTTAGCGTTAATCTTTTTAATTTAGCCATTCTCATAGGTAGAAAATGGTATCCCATTACTGTTTTAATTGCGTTTTCCTCATGATTAATGA
Organism: Balaenoptera acutorostrata; assembly: GCF_949987535.1. Classification (NCBI taxonomy): domain Eukaryota; kingdom Metazoa; phylum Chordata; class Mammalia; order Artiodactyla; family Balaenopteridae; genus Balaenoptera; species Balaenoptera acutorostrata. Next base: position 163,905,727 of record NC_080066.1, read on the forward strand.
TGCTGAACACCTTTTAAAGTGCTTAAGTGTTATTTTTTATGTAATGGTGATCTTATTTGTGAAGTGTCTCTTCAAATTATTGCTAATTTATTTTTATTGGGCTGTTTGTCTTTTTATTGAGTTTTGGGTGTTCTTTATATAAGTTAAATATAAATTCAGTATCAGTAGGTGTATTGAAAATATCTTCTTCTACTATATGGCTCATCTCTTTTACCTCTTAAAGATGTCTTTTAATGAACAGAAAATTCTCAGTTTAATGAAGTCCAGTTTATCAATTTGTATGGTTTTCATTCTTTGAGTCAAGAAAATTTTGCATTAATGCAAGACTGTCAATATCTTTATCCTATAATTTCTTCTAGAAATTTATAGTTTAGGTTTTGCAGTTAAGTTTATGTGCAATCTTAATTTGACTTTTATATATGGTGTAAGATAAAGTATGAGATTCTTTTTTATCTTCAAAGGATTATTCAGTTGTTACAGCATTATTTATTGAAAATAATTTCCATTTCATTTTTATTCCATTTCATTTTTTGATACCTCCTAAAGATCAATTTACCAGGTAAGTATGGTAACTTGGAATCTCTATTTTGTTTCTTTAATAAAATGCCAACGCTATAGTGTTTTATTTACTATGGTTTAAAATAAATCCTATTTTGGTTTTTGTACTCTTTTCAGTGATTGTTATTTTGCTATTCTATGTTCCTTATATTTCCAATAAATTAAGAATCAATTTGTCAATTTCCACAAAAAAATCTTCCTTTTATTTTAGATGAAGTTTTGTTGAATCTACAGATCAAATTTGGGAAAATTATTATCTTAACAATATGTCTTTCAATTTGCATTGTCTTATTTGATTTTTCTCTACACTGTTTTTGTAAAATTTTAACTATAATAGTCTTCATTCTTTTAATAAAATAACCCTTAAGTATTTTACACTTTTTGATGCTATAGTAAATGGTACTTTCAATTTTTTTCCAACTGCTCATTACTAGTTCCTAGGAAGATAATTATTGTATGTTGACTTTATACCTGTGAACTTGTTAAAAGTCATTTATATGTTACAGTAGATTTTTGTGTATACCACTGAATTTTACTGTAAAATTCTGTGCATGAGGAGTCTGACTTTTCCTTTCCAATGTTTATACTTTTATTTTTCTTGCTTTTTACATTAGATATGTTCTCCTGTACAATACTGAATAGAAATAGTAAACGAAGAGATTCATACCTTGTTCCGAAACTTAGGGGAGATGGGTTCAGTGTTTCACCATTATGCATATTGTTAGCTCTTGGCTCTTTGCGGATGCATTTCAATAGATAGGCAAAAATGACTTTCCATTCCTAGCTTGCTGAAAGTATTCTTCATGAGTGTGTTGAATTTTCTCCGATGATTTTTATGCATCTCTTTGGGTGATCATGTAATTTCTCCTGATTTTTTTTATGTTAAACCATCTTTTCCTTCCTGGGATAAACTCTTCTTGTTCAGGATGTATTAGCTACTTATATATTGCGGGATTTGATTTGTTCATATTTTGTTAAGGATTTTGCATTTCTGTACACAAGAGATAGAAAATTTTTATTTTATTTTCTCATAATTTCCTTGTCAGATATTGATATGAAGTTGATTCTTGCCCCATAAAAAGCTCTCACCTGGCAAGATGGGACAATTTGATCATCCAAAAGCAAAAGATTATAAGGGATTAAAACACATTATATGTGAGTTCAAAAATCATCGATAAACTTTGGAGATAGGAAATATGATTTTTTTAAAAAAAGAAACAGAAATAAAACCTTAAACTGTCTTTTCTATATGAACTGTACCTCATGTGAGCATATAATTAAAGAGAGGAGATTTATCTTAAAAGAAGTATTCTAGCTAATAAGCAAAAGACATGAGAGAATTAGCGTAACATTTTCAAACCCCCTAATGGATTTGTGTGTCTATCCGAAGTTTACCAGTGGCTGCTAACATCTCATAAAGAAGTTATCATACACACACATACACACTCAGTAAGTCACACAAAATACATAACATCAAATTTATGTACCTTATGGTGACTACTTGTGAAGTAGTTTTACCAAAATAAATTTGAACCTCAATTTGACCAAGGCTCTAATGTCACTCCCAATTTATAGAAAATACATGGAACAGGGAATGTTAAAAGATATTAAAGATATGCACTCAGCAGTATCCACGCTGGGCAGTTATATAGGAATAACAATCTGGTTTCATCAACCAAAAAGAAACAAACAAAAAGTGTTCAAGTGTGACATTTATATTTAGAGAGGCTCAAGAGATATATCATTCATTGAAATACATAACCCTATTTTATGACCCAAATTACAATTACATAAACAGTACATACATACACATATATAGATGCATGCAAAAATAATGCACAAGTATGTTGTTTATTTCTACTTTTTAATATATTTGCAAATTTCCATAATTACTTAAAAGTGATAAGAAAGTGGATGGAATAACTAGATAATGCGTTCTTTCTAACATGATTAAATGTGAATTCCATGGCACCATGAAATGAACTATGAACTATTTGTGTCAAACGTGCTGCATCTAATTTTAATCAAACCTTTGGCTACGGTTTCCAGTTTAAACCAAATGCCAAGTCTAGAGGAACAAATTGAGCAGTAATATGAGAGCACAATCAGACAAATCCAGAATGTGAAATTATTCTGGAAAACTAAAAGTAAGTCAGTATGATGAAAAAGGGCAGGGGATCTGTTCTAAAGTAAAAGAGGCTAAAGACACAGCATCCAAATAAAATTTGTGTATATCATTTAGACCCTGACTAGAATAATAAAATGGTGAAAAAGATGTGGGGTAGGAGCAACTGAGCATGGATGGCATGTATAATGATGATATTTAAAATGTTGCATTAATCTTGTTAGATATCATAATGGTATACTGATCATGTACGAATATATTCTACATGTAATTTTCTAACATGTAATATTTATTGGGTGTGATCACAATATGGAGGTCAATTAAGAAAATGTTATTTTTCAGAATTGTATTCTGAAGTATTTGGGAATGAGTTTTCTAGGAATAATTTTAAAATAACATTTCAGCAAAGAAAAAAATAAAATAAGCAAATATGACAAAATGATAATTCTTTAACCTCAGGTTGGGGTTTATTATGCCATCCTATCTACATTTATGGATGTTTCAAAAACTTTTTCATAATAAAAAGCTTCGCTATAAATTAATAATATTAATAAAATGCCTTAGCATCTTATCTACCATTAGTAGCATCCAGATCATTAATGTTCATTAAAAGTTACTATCTATTCATTTAAACTGATTTGGCAGTATATATTTACTAAGAAATATTTTGCTAACTGCTCAGATTTATGAGTGGGTATGCATTCTTGAAAGTTGTAAAAAGGTATGATTCTTAGAATGTCATCTAATTTAATTCAGTCAACTTCCTAACAATCCTCAACCATTATGGATTGACTTTTAAAAATATCCAGGATTTAGAAATCACTTTTAAAGAAGAAAACAAAACTGTGTATTGATATCTACATATTATCATTGAATAATAGGTACCTCTTTTCATTCAATTATTGCTTATTCTTAATATAGACAATGAGAATTTTTTTCATTGTCGATTGATGGCTTTCCCAGAAAAGTTAGAAAGAAAATATCATAAAATTCAAGGCATCCTGATTCATGCAGTCATTACAGATACACTGTAAAATAAAGACATCTTGCTAAGATTTCTTGAAAAAGAAGGTAAAGTTACTGTGATTGCTTCATCTTTGATAGCAGAAAATCAGTATAATAAAGTACATATTTTATATCCACATATAAATACATTAGATACATTCTGATCATTCCCCACATTCTTGCAAATTTCCCTAATGCAAGTTGTTTATGTTCCTCTATAAACAAATACTTTCCAGATAGCTAAGTTTTTTTTTAATTTAATTTAATTTTATTTTTTATACAGCAGGTTCTTATTAGTTATCTATTTTATGTATATTAGTGTATATATGTCAATCCCAGATAGCTAGGTTTTTTTACTTTATCACATAGTTAACTATAATCTTTTACATGCTATAAATTTGCATGCTATAAATTTGCGCCTAAATCATTCCTCATTTATAAAGCTCTAGTCACATTCAAAATTAATTGGAAACTTGATATCTCCCCTAAAGCTCATACCATATAAAGGTCAGTAAAGAGGTAACAATAATTATTGAAAAAAAAATAAGATATAAAGTGAGGATATTAGTAAACCACTTTATCTAGAGCTGTTTCATTACAGATATATTTTAAAACTGTAAGTTCAGAATAAATAAGTCTGATAATTTTTAAAAATCTCTAGATAGAGCAAGAAACAGCTAGGGTGTTTAATATGTGGTCTTCAACTACTCAGTTTTATTAATGGTGACAGCAATTTGGGGATTCAAATGAACACAAAATTACATAGAAAAGGAAAGCCATGGAGAGAGAAAATATATTCTTATTTGAAAGAAATCAACTTAGGTACAAAGAAGTCAGCTTAGTTTCTTCTTACAAATTGTTCTTAATGGATTAAAATTTTAAATACAAGTTTTCCCATTTGTGCTGACCATGGGAATGTATCTATCATCTATAACTAAGCATTGGGCTCCTTGAGTGTCACTGAGCCCTTACTTCTGGGTTCGTCTCCTGTAATGAACATACACTTTCTCTTCCAAAGCAAAACAGGGTTTAAGAGGGCAAAAGTGAACTTTAAACAATTGCACTGCTACAATAAGCATAAACGTGAACAACCCTGGGCAGATTGGAACATCTACTTACCCTCTGCATGACCCCTCTGTTCTGAATCATAGACGATCAATGTCTCATACAGCACAGTGGTTGGATCTTCAGTGCCAGAGGATGAGTGTGGGACATGGATCTTTACTCTAAAATCATCTGGATCCCAGGAAGTCTGTTAGATGCTCATCTAGTGTAGAATTTACCGGAGACACCGGAACCAAAGGTAGCTCAGTAGAGCACACAGATTCTTTAACTATCTCCTTGCTTTCAGGTTGCTTACGTATCCCTAACCTCAACTAATCTTGCATTCTTAGGGTTATATACTTATTCCTGTTTCCATCTCCCCTTGTTCATTTTGAAGTCTTCTTCCCCAAATGAGAAGAAGCTGGCATCAGCATGAGTCTGTTCCCTGAATTCTCTTTTTAGATATGTATCCTCAAACATGATGATATATTTCAGAGAATGAATGGCATCAGCCTTCCTCCCTCTGATTTCTTGCTGATTACAGGAAGGTCTGTCTAAACCAAGATGTCGCATCTGGGAAGCTATTAGCCACATCTGTCTCTGAGCACTTGAAATTGTCTAGTGTAAATTGAGATGGAGTCAAAGTGTAAAATACACACTAGATATGCAAGGCTTGGTATGAAAACCATAATGTAAACATTTCATTAATAATTTTATATAGATTACATTTCAAAATGATATGTTAGATATATGTGGTTAAATAGAATATATTATTAAAATTCACTCATTTTTCTTACTTTTTAAATGGTTACTAGAAAATTTTAAATTATGCAATCACATTTTAGCTCATATTAATTTTCTGTTGGGCAGTTCAGGTAGAGATTTGCTCTACTTTGCCTTCTGTTGATCATGGAGTGCCTTGACTTTTTCTGTCTTTTATTTTACATCTCATTGCGTCAGACAACACTGAAGGAGATTATATTTTTCAGTCCACATTTTACTTTTGCAGCCTATCAAAAAATGTTGCTATGCCAGGCACGGTGATATCCTGACAATCTAGAACCTCCTATAGTATCAATAAGACTTTCAAAACAGGACCCAGTGTTTCCTATGGTCCTGTCTACACACATTTTCAATAGGTTTTCAGCAGAGCCTAACACCCAGCACAGCCACAAGCAGTACCTTCTATTAGCATCGTGTATTATAAGATAGTCCAATGGCAGACTGTGAGATAAAGTTACACTTTTATATTAATTTGGGGAATGTATTTCATATACCCTGATTGTCATTAAACCAAACACCATTCTTTCTGATTGAAATTGTAAGATACACAGTACACCCACTACACACTTCTCTGCATAGATCACGTCAGCCAAAAAGCAGTCTCTTATACTGTAGGAGTTCTTCTTCCTTCTCACCACCTGTTATCATTGGCAAAGGAAGGACATTTCCCTGCACTAAGAGAATACAACAGTTGTTCCCTATTTATGGTCAGTAAGCGCATACAATTTTATATCTCATACCTTGTCTCCTATATGTTACAAAAGATATATATGTGTGTGTATTTGTGTTTTTATGTATATATGTGTATACATTTAAACTATGTTCTTTGCATCTACTGTTATCAATTAAAGTTATTCAATAAAAGGTTTCATGGTATTCCATACTTTGTGATGACCATTAGTAGATGTCAAAGATATAAATTATCAACAGAGGTAATCTGACAGTTACTTAATGTAACTACATCTTTACTGAATATATTAATGCATGCCTCTCATACTATACACTCATAAGACTTAGGACAAAATAAACCTCTGTCCTGATTTATGGAGGGAAAATTGACTTCTGAATTTACTATCCACCACCAATAAATAAAATGATTTTAAAACCTTGTTAATTCTTCACTCTGCTTACATTAGTTTTCGGTCAGTTTAATCCATCCCAGGAAATACACTTGCATAAACATGGCTCAGAAGAAATGAATCATTGAAATTCATTCCCCCACAAAAAATGGAACTGTGCAGAGATGGCTCTGAATAACTACCCAACATTATCTTCCCCATGTAACTCATTTTTTGGTTTCATTGTCTGTCCCTAAGAAAGCTAAAAATATCATTTGGAAAATTGCTGATGGCTTGGAAGACAGGAAATCTCAAAATATGTTCTGAAGCCGAAATGCTGTATAACAATGGAGTGAACAAAAAGATGCAGACAGAATGAATCCACATGTGGAGCTCATTCACCTACGCTTTGACGCTATGTGACTCTTCTATGTGAATTGATTTCATATGTCTATGTGTTAAAATATTTCTTAAGCAGGGAAATCTGGTTGGGATTTGGCACAAAGATGAATTAAACAGGTATTAAGCATCCTTTATGACCCAACACTCTAATATGTGTGACTCGAACTGTCCCCAAAATTGACAGCACAAAACAAGGTAAGTGTCACATGTGTGGTTCAAGGTGCTGTAGGATTTCAGAAAGCGGGGACAGTTGAAAGTTATGAATTATCAGGATAAATTGTTTATTCCCCTTAGCAATGATAAATGAGAAGTGGGGACATTGATGGACACCATAAGATGTCATCCAGCGTTTCCAAATACGCTTACATAAACATGGAACAAAAACACAGTTTTTTTTTTTTTTTTTTGCTTTCAATTCAACACTTTTTTCTCAGTTTTTAAAGTATTTAAATAAAGTGTGTTGTGACAGTTAGAGGTAACATATGTAGAGTGACTCCAGAAGCCTTTCTTCCAGTTGTTAGTTGTGTTTTTATATCCTTACCACTGTGAACTATTTATTAGTAAACAGTAAAATATAACTTAAGCACACTTAGTAGATGATCTGCAAATATATGGTGCTTTTTTTTTTTCTTTTTTTTTACAAGAAATACCACATACCCATATCAACAGAAATATTTATTATCTGGACATTTTTTGAGGTTACAATTAATTTCCCCACTATTTCCTTCAGAAACAACCTGAGGAGGTTAAAAGACATCATTTACAGAAATGCCTCTTAATTCTGCTGCAATGAATTGCTATTTACAATTTATGAGGTCCCAACTGATTAGGGATGTGTTTGGAAAGGGAGCCAGAAGATAAAACCTTATGTAGAACAAGAGAGAGAACCAAATAATGCTTCTCCTTTTTACCAGTTGTTTTGGCATTAAGCGGACAGAATATCTACACCTAATATAAGCAGATGTATTTAACCTTCTTCCTTATTTTTTTTGTATACTCTTCCCGACCAGCTCTGCTGAATTGAATTTAATTCAGTGGGCAAAGATTCTTCAAAAGCTGAACCAATTATAGTCTCAGGAACTCAAATTGAAGGCATCTGATTAATCACAAAACAGTAGAAATGTAGACTATGGTCAAACCGTAAGGATCAAAATAAAACCATATAGAATATTCTCAGTGTGAAGAACCATGAAATCTGCCACTGAGGCTAGGAGATGACTGACAGATCATTTCACTGGAGACAATTCTTCTCAGTCTTTTTTGCAACCAGACTTTTAAAATGGGTTCCATAGCTTAATTAATCCAGGATCTGGCAAGTAAGTCCTTAGAAAAAGAAAAGTCAGCAGCAAAGAAAAAAAAAAAAAATCATTTAACTATGAACTGTAGTTTGAATCATCAAAGAGAAGAACAGCAAAATTAGAACTGAGAATGCCTAATGTGGATTTTGGCTTTAGGGTTCCTCTTAATTTAGATCACAGACACAGAAGAACAATTATTTTTTGCTATGTTTTGTCTTCTCCTGGCCAAATCCCATTCTCATGTTTGACTATTAAAGTGAAAAGTACCAATGAAACGTAGGCAGAAGTGACATCCTTTTATAGGTCCTTCCTAGGTCCCTTGAGAAACTATTTCTCTTGTCAGAAGTTAAATTGTAAAAATGAACTCTGGAATATGGCAGGTAACACCATATGTTGAACATTTGATTACCTATAATGCCAAATCATTTGTGAGAAACTAAATTAAATGCAGGGTTATTTTCTCTCAAAAATATATTTAACCCATTGAGGACAAAATAAAAATACCGCATTAAAAACTTGGGGTAAAATTTATGTGTGACTGTGTGAGTGTGTATGTATGTGTATGAAATGCTCATTTAAACAATATTAGTCTATTGTAAAAGCAGGTTTAGAGAAATTACCACTCCATTTTCTTTTGAAAATGACGCAAGATAATATAACCTCTTAATTACATGGAAAATTGTGTATATGTCTAAACCCAAGTGCGATTTTATTTATGTTTAGTTTTTGTCAACAATCTCAAAAACTTATTGTATACAGGAATAGACGGGATATAAATGCAAAGTAAAATTATCGAAAGCTCTATGTATTCTACGTGTATCTCTAAATAGTAGTGCCATAGGACAGGCAGTGTGCTATATTAAACGTGCTGGGAGCTAGAAGTCAGAAAGCGTTTGCTTGAGTTCTGATTTTATCTTTAACCAGTAATGAGCCCGTAGGCAAATTTAATCACTGACATGGTTCCAGACTTTGAAAATAAAAAAATACTAGGCGGGCTTCCCTGGTGGTGCAGTGGTTGAGAATCCGCCTGCCAATGCAGGGCACTTGGGTTCGAGCCCTGGTCTGGGAAGATCCCACATGCCACGGAGCAACTGGGCCCGTGAGCCACAATTACTGAGCCTGCGCGTCTTGAGCCTGTGCTCCGCAACAAGAGAGGCCGCGATAGTGAGAGGCCCGCGCACCGCGATGAAGAGTGGCCCCCGCTCGCCGCAACTAGAGGAAGCCCTCGCACAGAAACGAAGACCCAACACAGCCGTAAATAAATAAATAAATTTAAAAAAAAAATACTAGGCCATAAAATCTCAAAAATACCTTTTCTCCCTGGATCCTCTGATCTATCAATACATTTCTGGTGCAATCCATTTTTTCTACAAACCCTTACGAGTACCTGCTATGTTTTGTCCACTTTTCCTTCTAGGTGTAGGGAAAATATCATAACTTCATCCAACAGCATCCCTGGTTTCATAGATAATAAACCAATGAGAATCCATGAAGAATGGTGTGTGTTATGAAGAACACAAAGTGTGGTGCTATGCAAAACAATGTCTGGGTGTTACTCTAGATGAACTAATCAAGGAAGACCATTCAAAGGGTGATACTTAGAGTCAGAGCTGAAGGACAAGAACAAAGATCTGGGGGGAAATAAGTAGAGAATATGCAAGTGCAAGAACGGAGAATTTAAAAGAAAAATGAGAAAACACCTTAGTGGTCCTGGAACCAATGGACAAGAGGGGATTGAAGTGGCCAACAGAGGGCAAATCTTGGACTGCCCCACAAATCAGCATTCAGTGTGTGTATTTTCATCTTAGATGCCTGATAATGGCATGAGCTGATTGACATTTCTCAAAGATCACCCTGACTGCTGGCTGTGGCAGGGGGGATGGAAATCATTAAGAGAATTTCTTAGTTTGAATTCCTAAAAAAGAATACCATAAACTGAGTGACTTAAACAACAGCAATTCATTTTTCATAGTTCTGGAAACTGTGAAGTCTGAGATCAGGATGCCACCAGCTTGACCAGGTTATGGTAAGGACTCTCTTCCTGGTTTGTAGATGGTCATTTTTTGATGCTTCCTAATATGGTGGGGAGCAGGGAGAGGGGAAGTAAGCTCTCTAGTGCCCTTATAAAAGGGCACTAATCCCATTCATGAAAGCTCCATCCTCTTGACCTAATTATCTCCCAAAGGCTTCACCTCCTAACATCACATTGGAAGTTAGAATTTTGACATATGAATTTGGTTGGAGTGGAAGGCAGGAGGAGAGGGAGGCACAAAAATGTTCAGTCTATACAGAGAGGGAGGGTGGGAGACTTTTAGGCCAGTTAGTAACTCTTAGGATAAAAGCAAGAGCTGATTGGAGTATTAATGGAATGAATGGATTTGACTTGAGAAATGTTTGGAATGAGGAGTTGGCAGGAATTGCTGTGATAGTTTGGTTTAGGGGTGAGGGAGAAATCAAGGATAGATTTCCAGGTTTTAGGCTTGAACAATTTAATGAGATGGTGTTATTTGCTTTACTGGGGAAGAGTAAAAGAGAGACAGGGCATTTGGAGGGTGCATCAAGAGTTCTCTTCTAAACTGATTAATTGAGATGCTTTCAGACATCCAGGTGCAGATGGGTAAGTCAGTAGCTAAGGAGTTTTGAGCTGACGATAGAGGTTTGGGAATAATAGCTTATTGAGGACCCTAAAAACCACGAGACTGAATAATAATTAATCACTGGCAATAGATTTTCCACAAAGACTAGGGTAATATGAATGGTTTAATGAGAACTTAGGTTTGTATGTTTTCAGAAGAGGCTAGCATAACCACCTTGAGGGATGCAACTCAGGCAAGATCTGGTGCTCAGATATTCATGATCAGGAACTTGATATACCTAAACTTTGGTAACTGATTCCTTTCTCAGGGAAATACACACCAATAAGTGCATGTAGACTAAAATATGAAGCCAAAATCATAATTTATTAACTCATATTTGTGGCCATATGGAACAGGTACTTTTAAAGCAAAAGTAACCTGCTATTTTCATTATAGGAATTTCTACAGATGAGATCAAATTTTGCTCAGGACCCTTCTTATGCTAATCCTTTAATGCCTGTGTTCTCATGCCAATCTCACTATAATTAGAATTTCCTACAGTGAAAGGAATGTGTTGTTTATGGTAATAGAATTAACTTAAGGTAGTCTTCCTCTCTCCAGGAATGGTTTACCAATAGCACCATAAATACTTTGGTGAAGGTTTTCTTTCTTGGAGAACCTTTGAATTATACTTGAATGGATGTTACTGATATTTATCTGTGCAAATCATACTTTAAGGCTCCTTTTCCTGACCAATCCCTTTTTTCTTATTGACACATTCTTTATCTGTATGTGTTAATGTACTCGGTGAGATTTCCTCAGTATTCTCAACAATTCCTTTACTTTAAGTGCATTTGTATACATCTAAATTGTGTATTGACTTAATATCCGAGCTTCCTGTTAGTAATGCTGTATTTCTTTGGTGCAAGTTCTTGGGGTAAACCTATAGGTGCCTTGTAAGATTACGAATCACTGAAGAAAATTTTAGTAGTGCTTACTTGGCTGTATTTATTGAAATAACCACAAAGACTACAATTTTCCTCCACAATATGAATGGAAGAAAAATAAAATATGTTCATGATAAATTTGAATTATCCATATACTCAATTAACCATATTTTCACCAACCTCAGTATGTCAGGAAAACATGATACTTTTATGGTAGTTTATTTCTTTAATTTCAGAACTCAGATGACATTATTTAAAAGTTCATTTCTTCCAATCTGAGAACTCAGAAGAAATTATTTTAAAGTAATTGCAATTCATCTAACAATTTACAGATTACATTTGAAACTAACAACCAATTCTGCTGTGTGTGAAATTTACTGGTTACTAAATATTAAGCCAGGACTTAGCAACTCCTGTCTCCTAACATTCAATCTTATAATATTGATAGCCAAGATTTCTTGGGTCTCTTCTATGAGGCAGGTACTTTGCTAGATGCTTTATGAGAAATATCTCATTTAATCAGCACACAAATCTATAAGGTAGGTCATTGTGTTCTCTTCCTTATATGGCAGAAAAATTGAAGAATTTAGGGGAAAAAAATACTCTGCCTAAGTCTTCAGAGCTATGAAGAGATGGCACAGGATTTGCACCATGGGAGTCTGAGTTCAGAGTTCAAAGCCCCTAAACCATAATGATCAATTATGGATCCTTTAACACTCTGAGTGTTTTTCATGTTCATGACACCTCAGAAACATGGTCACTTCTCTGAAGTTTATTTTTTTCTTTAACTTCCTATATAATTGTCCATTTTCATTTGTAACACTGACATTATATATATTATCATGTGAAGGAATAGTGATAGAGCTCTTAATAAAATGATTTACAGCTAGGCATTCAAGTTTGCAAATGGGGTCCCATAATCAGTCCTGAATCATTATTAGATTTATATAATATTACCCAGAATATACAGTGAAATTTACAACCTGACCCACATATTCTTTAGATATGCTGCTCATTAGCGGAAACAATGATATGCTAATAAAGCCAAGAGAAAATGAGTTCTGGGAATTACTTTCTAATTTTGTTTGATTCCAGAAGCGTTTAACTTCAACCTATTGGGTGGGCTAAACTCTTCGTTCAGTTTTTTCTGTAAGGTGGCTCTAGTAGCACTTAGTTGTCTTTAACTTCATTCAAAACAGTTTCGTTAGATTGTACGTGACAACTCTCATATCAGTGTGCATTTAAAATAAGACTTATCAAAATTGGTGAATTTTTGTGTAGCGACTTTAATATTGAAGATGGAAGGAAAAAGACAACATTTTCAGCCTATTATGGTTTATTATTTCAAGAAAGGTAAAAACGCAACTGAAATGCAAAAAAAAATGATTTGTGCAGTATATGGAGAAGGTGCTGTGACTGATTGAATGTGTCAAAAGTGGTTTGCGAAGTTTTGTGCTGGAGATTTCTTGCTGGACTATGCTCTATGTTCAGATAGACCAGTTGAAGTTGATAACGATCAAATTGAAACAATAATTGAGAACAATCAATGTTATACCACATGGGAGATGGCCGACATACTCAAAATATCCAAATCAAGCGCTGAAAATCATTTGCACCAGCTTGGTTATGTTAATTGCCTTGATGTTTGGGTTCCATGTAAGTTAAGTGAAAAAAACCTTCTTGACCATATTTCCGCATGTGATTCTCTACTGAAACGTGAGGAAAACGTTCCGTTTTTAAAACAAATTGTGACGGACGATGAAAAGTGGATACTGTACAATAATGTGGAACAGAAGAGATCGTGGGGCAAGTGAAATGAACCACCACCAGCCACACCAAAGGCTGGTCTTCATCCAAAAAAGGTGATGTTGTGTATATGGTGGGATTGGAAGGGAGTCCTTTATTATGAGCTCCTTCCGGAAAACCAAACGATTAATCCCAACAAGTACTGCTCCCAATTAGACCAACTGAAAGTGGCACTCAACGAAAAACCTTCAGAATTAGTCAACAGAAAGCGCATAATCTTCTATCAGGATAACACAAGACCACATGTTTCTTTGATGACCAGGCAAAAACTGTTACAGCTTGACTGGGAAGTTCTGATTCATCCACCATATTCACCAGACATTGTGCCTTTGGATTTTCATTTATTTCAGTCTTTACAAAATTCTCTTAATGGACAAAATTTCAATTCCCTGGAAAACTGTAAAAGGCACCTGGAACAGTTCTTTGCTTAAAAAGATAAAAAGTTTTGGGATGATGGAATTATGAAGTTGCCTGAAAAATGGCAGAAGGTAGTGGAACAAAAGGGTGAATACATTGTTCAATAAAATTCTTGGTGAAAATGAAAAATTGTGTCTTTTATTTTTACTTTAAAAACCGAAGGCACTTTTTGGCCCACCCAATACCTTCATTTTTGTCCTTCCTTTTAGAAAAACAGCACCAAACATGAATCTTACAATGAGCCTATATCATTATCTTCTCATGTAAAAAATAGCAACATATATAAATGTGTTCAAGTTGTTTGTTTTCCCCAATAATTGTTATAATAAATGGCACCTACTTTTTTGTTATATCATATATACTCATCAGCATTTCATTTACAAAGGAAGACACTTCATTAGTTCTCATTTAACATTTATTCACCCAGACTATGCCCTCAGTATAATACATAATAACCTCAGAAGGCTGGGTAGTACGTTATGTCTGGTGCTTTCTCTGAGACCTGTAGAAATACTGGAATCCCTAGCCATGGAGGTTAATTGCTGATGCTACTCGCCACCATTTTTTTCTAATAAGTTGAAAGCAGATTTTACTTGCTTTAACCATTACTAGTACTCCAGAAGACATTTACAGTGCTGCTATTCTGGTCTTTCTCTCAATCTCTCTCCTCTTCTTTTTCCCTGTTCATAGTCCCCTCTGCCAAGCAACATGAGGCAAATTTCATAAAGCAAAACTAGAATTTTCCTCTGAGACATCACCGAGTGCTTTTACAAAAGTTTTCTTCTCTGGTATCTATGGAGTGATTTACTGCCTTGGATACCATTATCTGCAATTTGGCAAAGTCTTCCATTAAGGGTTTCTATCCCACTGTTGTGAAGTCCTACTATTCTGTCTGAAAGTCCTCCTGACTTTTGTCCTCTTGGTGTGTAGCAGAGAAATTTCTGGTAATTAAAAGTTCTCAAGTCAAGGATGGTAGTAAAATCCTTTTCTGTAGCAGAGACAGTACGATATGCTCATCAAATCCTCTTTCCAAACACCACCTAACAACTACAGAGCATGCCTCAGCCATTTTTGTATGAAATGATTCCACACTTACCAAACCACTGGTGGTTGGACCAGTCATCAACACAATACGGTGTTATCTGCTCAGAAATTAGGTATGGGCAGAGCAACTTCAGGTAACTGACCACTACGTACACAGAGGGTCAAGGAGAACTAAATTGATAATAAAGTTCTACATTCCATCATCAATCTCTACATTAAGTTACATAGTGTGTTATTTTTCTACACACCAATGTGATTATATAAAAAATGAGGTCGAACTAGATGCTACCAAGAGTTCCTTGCTTGAGTTTCTATGAGTTTATTTTTGGTTGTGTTTACTGGCTTTAGATTATCTTTTCTAGATACTATTTATTGAGCCTCAAAATCCAGACTGGGAACTCTTTCTCTCTGCTCCCAATGGTACCTTGTATATAGCTCTATTGTATCTATTGCCATACAGTATTGTAATTATCTGTATACTTGTGAAATGACACTACTAACCTCTAAGTTCACTGAGACCAAGAACTTTGGAGCCTAGCACATAGAGGAATATTATTTTTGAGTAAATAATTAATCTCTTAGCGATTATATATGCAAAAAGCTTGGGCTCCTATACATAATTTACAACAAAGTGACAGATAATTCTGTTTTAACCAGAATTCTCTCTTGTCTCTGAAATGTCTGCAATGTGCTGCAAGATTACAAGACCTTTACCAAAAGCAGATGTTGTGAAGCTGGATGAAGCCATCATTCAGACATGTGGCATGTCCGAAACTCTCTGTCAATTTTTGGCAACTGGGACCATATGTCTGCTCTGATACCTCGATTCAGAGACATAGACTATTTTCAGCAGGGATGTATTATAAATATTTTATTTAAATCTCAAAATTACAAAGAATATCTAAAGTTATATTTGGGGTCTAACATGGATAACTACCAATTCTATTATTCTATTTTTAGCTCTTATCAGATTGGCAAATAGCATGTATTAGATCATATTAAGCTTTATTTAATATTATGAGAGCTATTTTATGTTTCATGTAGATATCATATGTTTTTGGATGGTAAAGCATGTTAAATTTTGGGATACTATTATTAGTGTTTTCAAATCATATCTGAAGCCATACCTTTAAATTTCAACTGGGGCCAATGTAGGCTAATTAAAAAGCATAATGTGGTTTGACTAGTCACTTCATTTTTCTTAAACAATTGTATTCATGATTAAATGGTAGTCATGACTAAATGAATATAACTATTTAAGCAAAATGCTGTCAAACCAATACTTCATGATTACACTGAGGAAACACCAGAATTTGGGAAAATATTCCCAGTTTTGCCTCTCTCTCTATATATATATATACACATAAATATATCAAAATAAATATTTTATCATGTAAATATTCTATACAACAAAAGAGCAGACAAGTAGAGTAATCATTCTAAGGATGTACAAAATCCTGACAAAACACAATTAAATTTCTTACTATTGACATTAGAGGTAGCAAATCCACCCTGTGAGAGGCAGCAGTAGAGTCCATCAGTCATTGAGATAGTCTACAACCAGGAAATAGACAAACGTGTGACTACTAAACAGCTTGGCAAATGATAAGAATGAGGCGCAGACCCATGGGCACAATTCCATGAGAAAAGAGTAAGGTCAGGAAGTTTTGTGAGGCAGTAGGGAGACTTGGAGACATGTTGGACAAAGTATTAAGGAGTTCAAATAAGTTCTTGAGAAAATGATGAATCATTAAATTGCTTTCATTTTACCTTTTCTGCAGAGTACTGTTTTCTTCTACCTTTCTACCCTTTTTTTCCGACTCCTTTTTCTACTTCTAATACCATGTCCATTTTCATCACAAAAATTCTTGAATTCAGAGTAGTAAGGTTATCTTCTCAACTCTATGATTCCAAACTCCTCAAAACTGATGTTCTCTTTTTATAAAATAATAAATGGTGTCTATGATAAGCATTTGAACAAACCACTAGATGTGATTTATTTATCATTCAGCTAAAACCCATCTTACATGTTTCTACAAAGCGTATCTTAAAATGGAAATCTTGTAAGGGAGATGCTTTCCTGAATCCATTTCTGCCTTCTAGTATCCAGTTCAATGTAGACATTTAATGACATTGATTGGAAAAATACAGAAGGATCTAGAATAAAATCATAAATCTAGAATCAAAAGCACAAAATGTTTTGGATCCCTAACATAAAATGTTTTGATTTATTGCATTCTATCACAGCATTTTGACCAAAACCCTAGAATCTGAGAGGTCTTTGCAAAAGTACTCGAATTGTAAGCAATACAGTTGAAACCTGATGTTCCTTACCACCAGAAGAATGGTGCAACAAGCTTTTATTAGAATAGAACAAGCATCATCTAATCTGTCCTGTATATCATGTAGTTCTTCTCTGACTATAGAAAAAAATACATTGTAAGTAGTCACCCATCTTTCTACTCATGGTGATTAATTTTGTTACATAGAAGCTGTCTTACGATTATTTTCTGGAAAGTCAACTGAAAGATAGGGATAAAACTTTGTATGGTAGTGATCACTAAATCATTCATAATCAATAACAATTACATGACACTTTTAATATTTATTTTCTAGTATATAGATACTCCTTCCCCCCAATTCAGTCTCCTATTACCTCTGGGAAATCCAATAGGCAGCTATCTCAGAAATTAAGTAAAGCAAGAGGAAAGGTGGATTCATCATTTGTTTTAGTCATCTTGGGCTACTATAATAAATACCATAGATTTGGTGGCTTAAACAACAGAAATGTATTTCTCACAGTTCTGGAGACTGAGAAGTCCAAAATCAAGGTGCCTGCTGATGCAGTTCTTGATGAGAACCCTCTTCCTGGCTTGCAGACAGCCATTGTCTCATTTTATCCTCACATGGCAGAGACTGTGAGCCCTCTCTCTCTTCTTATAAGGATACTATTTTCATCATGGGGGCTCCAACCTCATGACTTCATCTAAACCTAATTACATCCAAAGGCCCCAGCTCCTAATACCATCCCCTTTGGTGTTAGGGTTTTAACATATAGATTTGGGGGGCGGGGGGACACAAACATGTAGTCCATAATATCATTAGACC
This sequence comes from Balaenoptera acutorostrata, assembly GCF_949987535.1. Taxonomy (NCBI): domain Eukaryota; kingdom Metazoa; phylum Chordata; class Mammalia; order Artiodactyla; family Balaenopteridae; genus Balaenoptera; species Balaenoptera acutorostrata. The sequence continues at coordinate 163,923,898 of NC_080066.1, forward strand.
ATAAAACTGTCAAACTTTAAAAAAAAATTATTGTTTCTATACATGTACAAATATTTGATGTATGTTATAAAGAGGTGGTGTATTTTAAAATATCACTATTTTATGCACAACAGAAAAATATAGCAGGAGTGATGTATATCATTTTCAGGGCAAGAATTTAAGAAATAAGTGTATCTCTTCACCCTCAACCATGCTCACTATCTCCTTTCCCTGGCTGGAGGCAGATAATGACATGTCTCTAGAGGAAAAGGGAAGCCAAAATCTGGAAAGACTGGGCAGCTGAACCACATATGGAGATGAGCCATCTGCTAAAACACCCTCTGTGAATCAGTATATAAGCAAGAAATAAGCTTTAATTGCAATTGGACTGTTACCACTGATGTTGGATTATTCTGTAACACAGTCTTATGCTAACCACTTCTTTCTCTTTCTCTTTCCATTTTCTAACACTATTTCATATTTTTATGCTTTAAGACTGGATAAAATATTTCTCATGGATATAATATATGATATTGGAGTTCTTCTTGTGAAAATTTTAGGTGACAATGTTGATATAATATTGATTCATCCTCTTAAGATGGAAAGAACTCTCAATTTTCAAGTAGATATTTTTCCTTGAAAATTCTTGGAATCAATGATTGAATGATTAAATATTTAAAGGTTATGTATAATCTTACAAATGCTAAAACAATAAATACTTGTATGGAGTCTAGAATTTTGTTACGTCAATCTTTGCTATAATTTAAACTTATTTAAATATAGTTAACTCCAAAACGATATATTTTTCTTACCAAGATTATTTTGCCAGGGGTAACTTCTTGGTATTTGTAGTATTTACCAAGTTATTTATCTATTTAACTACTTTTCTAGTTAATCAACAACCTTCAATTTTTGGAGCATTTAATTTTTTTCAATTAAAAACACATATTTATATTTCTAATGATATCATTTTGGCAAAGATATTCCAAAAGAGATTTTACTCTAGTTATATCCAGCATGCTAATATATACTTGAATGTGACTATTCAAATATTAACTCTAAACCCAAATGTGTTGCTCTGATTGTATTCAATGTTTGGGGGGCTGATAATTATGAGCTTAAAAATGCAATCACAGCAATTGATCATGTACGAGATCAGGTATGACAGAAATGACATTGACGTGGGTATCTGACAGTTTCTTGGTCCAAAACCTGAAGCCAACACTGAGCATCAGAATTTTGCCATATACTAAAGATGAAACGTAACATGTTAGTAGATTTTTGCTACTTCCACAATATTTTACGTGTTTATACCTCACTACTTTTGCACACATTGCTCCCTCTCCCTCCATTTACCCCATCATTACCTCATCTGTCTGATAAACTTATCTTTCCCGACCCAGATGGAACAGTTCCTCTTTTCAAGAAATCCATCTTGAACATTATTTTCTCAACCTCTCAAACTCTATAATCTTATGTATCACACTTAATTTAATTATTTGGATGTATGTGTGTGTGTTGTGTGTCCTATAGTAGGTCAGTAAATATTTGTTGAATAATATTGAAATAGTATCTCTTTATAGGGTTTGAGTATAAAGAACTTCAGACAACTTTTTTTTGCAGGCTTCTGGTTAAACAGGAAAAAATGAGCCCATGTATTGTCAGGCCTCAGTCACGAGTTTGCAGTAAAATGCCCAACTATGTGCCCACTTACAACAGTGAGGAGAACTGGATTGCTTTGAGCAGGTATGGGAATTATGGACTCATTGTAAGTCAGAGGTATTTGCTGGGTTTCTGGAAAACAGGACATGTGAGGGAGAATATTCAAGATAAAAGAGAGTTGAGGAAGCCCTGTAGCATGGAGAAGATCCCTGTGGTGGAGTTGGGAGTGTTTTCTTAGCTGATTTACAAAGTCAGCAGCAGTCAGAACTGGCTCCTGTGCAGAATGAGACTAGATGTTTGAACACAAAGCAGCAACGTTCCTTGAGGAGTTGACAATGGCTCAGTTCTGGGGACAGTTCTCCATACTGAGTACCCCTTTACTACACCCCTGAGAGCCCCGATCACCTGCCATTTAACCCACAGGGCTTGGGATAGGGAAAAAATGACAATAAAAATAACAAAATCTTTTATCTCTCTAACAATAGCTGGGGCTTCTCCAGTTATTATGCCTCATTCTAGCATTTGGAACAGGCCCTCACTGTTTTCAGCCCACACAGTCCAAAGCGATACTTAACAGCCACCACCTTCTGTCCAGAAACAGTTTTGCTTGCAGCCAGCTCTCCCATTAGAAAGCGAGGTCAACTGCGGAAATGGTCTTGACTATATAGCAGCAGAGTATACCCAACACTAGTTTAATCAGCCAGGGCTGTCATAGGTAAATACAAAAGGACATCCAAGGAGCAACACCCGTTTAAAGAAAATCCAGAGCACAAAAGAAAAAGACCAAGACTAGCAAACAGGACAAAAGAACACAGAGGAAAACAGGGCGACAAGTAAACTAAAACGTTTAAATATGTTCTGATCAGTATCTTCAGAGGAATACATTAAATCAATAGAACAAGAGTCAACAAATAATAAAGAGAAGCAATTAGCTATTAAAAAGTATTCTGACTGGTAAAATTACAGGAAAAAAAAACAGATGTGCTGAAAATACAATTGAGGAACTCTCTGGAGAGTTAAAAGAAACAGTAGTGTAGCTACAATCCTAGTCATAGGAGTTTCAAAAGAAAGAGGAAGACTGCAAAGGAAAGAAAATAATCAAAGCAATAATAAAAGAAAGTGTTACAGAGCTGAAGTAAGGCAAACATCTTCAGACTCAAAAGACCCATTGAACAGCAAACAGAACAAAAGCAGACAGACCTACATATAGAGTTCTATAAACTGAGACCATATAAAGTGAAATCTTGAAAAACATATTAAGACCATTTACCTATAAAGGAAATAAAATGGTAATAAAATCAGATTTTTGTGTCTTTAAGGCAGATTCTAGAGAAAACTGGAAAAAGGGGAAATTATTCTGAAACAAAATAATTTTGAACCAAGGGAAATAATCTATTTTGAAGATAAAATAAAGATTTTAGGTAGGGATAGACCAAAAAAATTACTTTAAAACTATCTTTGTCCTTTATGTCACAACTTTGAAAAGTATCTTTCAAAAGTGTATCTATTTTAAGTCACAGTCTTCTAATGTGTGTGTGTTTTCCTTTCTGTACTTAAAAGAGTGTCATTCGTGTGAAACTTTCTACATCTATTTGTGTCAACTATTTTCTCAACACACTTTCTGTTCCTTCTACTAGGTATTTGGGGGCATAGAATGATTTGGGGGTCACTCAATACATTGCAGGGATAAGTAAACACATTATTCAGCTGATTTCCACATGAGAGTCAAAAGTAAAACAAAATAAAAAAAGAAGAAATGTTTGATTGAGCTGCCACCAAGGACTGATCATTTTACTGATGTTTTCCTTAATTTTTGTGACAATTCTGTCAAAGGTTTGAGTCATTTGCCGTTTACAGATGACAAAACCAAGATTCAGGGACTCTCAGTGGTTTCACAAGGCTACAGGCTCTATCTGCCATGCCTTATTTTCCCTCACTGCCCTATGATGCTGGTTTTCACTTTAAGCTTCCTAGCTGTGATTTGAAATTTGAAGGATTTATTTGGGAAAAACTCAGTCTCATTGTGGAAACATTTTTTTTTTTTTTTAATCTGGGCTGAATTAAACTAAAGGGCACACAGATGGCAACATGTGTTTTCTTCGGATCATATGAGAGAGCTGGAAGAGAAATGCCAGCAGTCCCACATACATTGGAAGAATAAATGGGGGGGGGGGGTGCCACCCAGGCCCAATTCAGGCTGCCGATAGAGAACTTGCATGGATTGGATGTCAACAAATGCTACTTTATTGTCATACTTTATTTTGCATTTCAGGTTGTCTAAAATATTAAAACAAGGCTACTGTGCTGATTGGAGTATATTCAAGAAATCTACTCAGAGAGTATCCAAATTAAAAACCATAGGCGAAATAGTGCCATTTGCAGAGACATGGGTAGACCTAGAGACTGTCATACAGAATGAAGTAAGTCAGAAAGAGAAAAACAAATATTGTATAACATCACTTATATGTAGACTCTAGAGAAATGGTACAAAGAACTTATTTGCAAAGCAGAAATAGAGACACAGGTGTAGAGAACAAACACATGGATCCCAAGGGGGGAAGGGGAGGGTGGGATGAACTGGGAGATTGGGATTGACATATATACACTACTGTGTATAAAATAGATAGCTAATGAGAACCTACTATATAGTACAGGGAACTCTACTCAATACTCTGTGGTGACCTAAATGGGTAGGAAATCTAAAAAAGAGGGGATATATGTATATGTATAACTGATTCACATTGTTGTACTGCAAAAACTAACACAATATTGTAAAGCAACTACACACCAATAAAAATTTAAAAAAAAACATAGGCCACTTCAAAATATAAGATGATTTTTCATTGCTATATTTGCATCGATTTGTGCAGTGGATCTCCAACAGAATAACTGAAAAATGTTAACCCCATCTAGCATTCAGACTGCTAGAGACAGAATGAGCTACATAATTTGTAAGGCCCAGTGAAAAATGAAAATGTAGGGTCCCTTTTTGAAAATTATTAAGAATTTTAAGACAGGGACAGCAGATCATTAAACCAGGTGTGGAAGCTTTCCAAGCAGGGGGCTCCCCATGTCTCATATGCCCATGAGGCCAACCTGCTAGGTAGGCAGCCCAGGTGATGCCTGTGAATGTGAACAGGACCACTGAGACAGGGCAGGCAGCCTACAAGGGGGCGTATTCCTGCTCTGGACACTAAGCAGCCTTGTCTTAATGCCCTGAGCTTGCTATGCTTTACCAAATCTTTCCATGTTAAAATTTATGAGCAATCTGTGACTCAAACTACTTTAAACAGACAATTCTGCATACAGTAAACTTCCTTCCTGTATTAGGAATTGTCAATAATGATTTCAGGAGGCTCTCAGTTGGGATACCTAGTCCTGCCCCATTCTTACTTTGCCTTTTCCCCCTCCTTTTCTTGTGTGTCCTGGAAGTCAACCTTTCCTTTTGTAATCAGTGACTCTATATATTTATTGGTCTTCCTGTTGCATTTCTGTAAAGAGAGCCCCAAGTTATATAAATTTACTGCTCCACAAACTTGAATCCAGTTATCACTATTAGTTAATACAGAGCTATAGAAACTGCTCATTTCAGAGAAACCTAAATCCTCCCAGTGGTAGAGCTGGATCTCAATTTTTGCTCCAATATACTTTGCTGCCTTACTCTGTTATTGCTTCAAGTGTACAGACATGGGCACTGAGGCACAATAAGGGTGAGTCTCTTAACAAAATCACACAGTCCCTTTATGCAAGGGCCACCTATGAGTCCTCAGTCTCTGACCACCTTTGCTGTGGTTCTCCTTCCCCAAACTTGCCTGTCTATTTCAACTCCTATTACTGTAGTGCACAAATTCTGGACTAAGATTTAGATGTAGAATTATATATAAAGGGCTGCTCCTAAAATTCTTTCTTTTTCTGCAACTCTAGTAAAATCCTTTTTCTATCCTCAAACCCTTTTCCTGTGAAAGCACTTTAATGCAATATATTGCAACAATGCTATGATCCTCTTGATAGAAGTGACACAGAAGACAGGCCAGGTCCATGAAATGTTCTGGTGAATAAATCTGCTGCATTAATATGATGATTTGAAATAATTATAGCCATTAGTTCTTAAATAGCTCTTCTGCATGCCAGGCACTTTTCTAAATGTTTTACACATGCTAACACACATAATTCTTACAACAAACCTAAGAGAATAGATATGCAATTCTCCCCTTTTTACAGATGCATAAACTGAGGCTCAGGAAAATTAATTAATTTTCCCAGATGATGTGCTCACAACCTCAATGTTGTACCACTTCCTTATTGTGGATTCATTAATCATTCGAATATGACCTAAGTCTTCAGTCCTAATATAAATGCACTGTTTCTGCTCTTGGTTTGATTTAGAAGATCTCTGGGGTCCTTTCTATGTCTAAAATTATATCATGTTGGAGAAGAAAACATCAGTTGTAAATGACATTCAAATAATTCCCATTAACTATCAACAATTTAATTATGTGTTATTTTTATGTTGCTCTTACAGGTTTTTTTTACTTTAAGAAATTAAATGGTTGCATACAAAATGAAATTTTGTCCTTATTTAATCCTTACTGTGAGTATAGGTACAATGATTTCATTATTCTGAATCTATTGATTGCTCTTGAAATGGACTGCTTCTGTAATTAAGACATGCTGTAATCAACCACATTCTAAATCTTTCCTTCAATAACCTTTTTTGGCTTTATATTTCCATTGCCCTGCTTTGAATATAATAGTGCCAAACACAATTTGAGGTTTTCAGGTAAACATAGTTTATTTGGGTGTTCTTGTTAAAGACGCCTGATTCAAGGTAAAATGTGTTTGATAATGTTCCCTTTAAGGGTAGCTTTTTATATTGCTTATTCATCCCTCCAAAACATTTCTGTTGGGTGACACTGCACAAATTAAACAGTGCTGACTTATGTTATAATTAGTTATACGGTGCAGTATCTTAAAATAATTTCTCAAAGGAAGATTGCCCTTTTTTAAGAGAAAAATTGGTTTAAATATTTTAAATATTTAAAACTATTTGGCTGAAAAAGTCTGTAATTAAAGGGCAAAATGTCACATGCTTATGTCAAAGATGCCACTATGAAGTATTAGCCAGTATGCTTAAGTTCCTTGAAAAACATGCTGTATTAAAAAATCAATAAATTTTTAAAACATTTTAAAAATCATAAGAATGTCCTTTATTCTTTTCAAGTTATCTATGTTTCCTTACTGTTTCTAAAAATTATATACACACATGTAAAAACACACACACACAGATTCAATAATTAAAATACATATTTTCTGAGTCAAGTATCTGCTTTAGACTTCCATGTATTTGTAGAGGTAAACTGAGAAATAACATTTTTCCCTGCAAACAACTGTCTTAAGGGGAATAAAATACAAGCTACAAACTGAGAGGGAATATTTGCAAATACAAACTGACAGAGTACTTCAATCCAGAGTATATAAAGAACTCACCACATTCAACAGTAAGAAATGGTCAAAAAAATTGAGAAGACACTTTACCATAGAGGATACATGATGACAAATAAGCACATGAAATATACTCATCATCCACCATTCTAGAAATACAAATTATAGACACAATGAGATACCACTACATTCACATAAGATGGCTGAAATAAAAAATACAGACAATATCAACTGATGATAAGGATGTGTGACTCTCATGCATTGCTGATGGGAATGTAAAATGGAACAATTATTTGGCAGTTTCTTAAACAGCTAAATGTACAATTTAATAAGAAAAATGCTAGACATTTTCTTCTAAAGCTAACATATAACCTAGCAATAACACTTTAGGGTATTTACTCTAGAGAAGTAAAAATTTATGTCCAAAAAACCCTGGATATTAATACGCTTTGCAGTTTTATTTGTAATAGCCCCAAACTGGAAACAAACCAAACAAATGTCTTTTAATGGGTGAACGATGAAATAAATTGTAGTATATCCATATAGTGGAATAGAACTCAGCAATAAAAGGAATAAACTATTGATATAGACAACAATTTGGTTGGATTTCAAGAATGTTTCACTGGGGAAAACAGGCCAGTCTCAAAAGGTTATATACTATATGATTCCGTTCATATAACAGTCTTGAAATAAAATGTTAGCAATGGAGAATAGATCAGTGGTTAACAGGGGTTAGAGGAGGGGAGGTCATTCTCAGGCACAGATGGCATAAATGGTTTTCTTTGTTGTGATGGAACAAGTCCATATCTTGATTGAGTGGTAGTTATACAAATCTACACATATGATAAAATGTCACATGTTTATACACCATAAAAAAGTTTTTATTTCAAAGCTGATAAAATCAAAATAAGGTACGTAGTATAGTCAATAGTACTGTACTAATGTCAATTTCCTGCTTTGGGGAATGTACAATGGTTATGTAAGATATTTTCACTGAGAGAACCTGGATGAAGTGTATACAGAAACTTGCTGTGGTATTGATGCAACTTCTTTAGGTCCACAATTATTTTTAAGTAAATATTTTAAAAATAAATAAATTCAGAATATTTATGTACTGTTAACCCATACATTATGCATTTCAAATTACAAATAACAACCTATTACCTACATAATAGGTTTTAAAACAGGTAGGGTCTGGCCAAGGTTGTTTCTAGTGTTTAATTATTTTCTCTGTGAAAAACATATTTTAATAACTGCCTAAGCAGTATGCAATCTTTATAATAAATGGGTGTATGAGTTAGAAGATATATATGTGTCATCATTTTAGGAAGAACTTTTAGATTTGGAATTTAGTAGGTATTTTAACTGAATTGAAAGAAAATGATGTATGTAATGGAAAAACAATTGTTTCTGGATTATTTTACAATTGTCTTATTTTATGCTGATGAAGCATATTTCTAGCTAACGTTTGTCACATAAATAGACTCATCTTAGAGAAGATAACAATGCATTCTAATAAAAGATGCTGTTTACTAGTTTGACCACTACTCATTTTGTTTCACTTGTGGTAGACTGAAAAATTTCCTTTATATGCCTTTGTTCCACTTTTCCTTAAACGGTTTCATGGGCCATATTTCTGAAATGTAGCAGAGAACTAGGTAGATAGAGAAGTGCTCATTTCTGCCTTAAGTTCTCCCATTTTCCTGAGACTGTTGATTTTCATAGTAAAATGCATTGTGTTGAATGGCTCTTTTGTGAAAAATCTATTATAATATATTTTTTTCCAGACAGAATAATTACCTAACACAAGAACACTGTGTTACAGAAAACTCATTATTATCTTTTCTGAAAAGAAACAGAACGTTTCAGGAGAGAGAGGAAATAAATCAACAGAGCACACAAAGCAATATGTTTTGGGATAAAGGAAGTTTAATGAAAGAGACACCATGATGGCTGGTTCTTTGTTATGGGGACTGTTGATTACTGTTAGGATAAAAGGGCAAATCATTATTAGAAATTTTAGATAATTATTTTGATATATTATTTCCTTTCATATTGAAGACCATATCTGACTTCGATGAGATTTTCTAATGTGTGCTTCAAAAGACTGAGGATAAGAGAGAAAAAAAGAAACCCTCAGAGCATGATGGCAGAAGATACCATCCAAGTAATTTTATGACAATAGATTTAAGTAGTAAATCTATGGCAATAAAAAAGTTCCAGATTATTACAATATAAGCTATTACTTATGATAGAAATAGTTGCTCTATCCTTGAATAAAATACTTTGGAGCATTTGTTTCAGCAAGTATTTATTGATTTCCAGGCATTTTGCTGGACACTTGATACTGAAACATGAATAAACATGGCTCCTTTCCTTGAAAAAAAGGAAGCCATTAATATATTGTAGTAGATTGAATTTTGTCCCCTAAAAACATACATCCAACTCCTAACTCTTGGTTTCTGTGAAAGTGACCTTATATGGAAACTGAGTCTTTGCAGATGTAATTAATTTAATGATCTCAAGATGATATCTCACTGGATTTAGAGTGAGCCGGGAATCCAATGACTGGTGTTCTCATAAGAGGAGGAGAGGACACACCGACACACAGAGAAAAAAACCATGAAATAATGGAGGCTAGAAAGCTCTACTTCACATCTTTTTCATCCTGAGACAAGCAAACATATTCTCTTGAGAAAGGCAGATGTACAAGAGTGCAAATAGAAACATGAAAATCCTCTCAAGGTCTAGGAATGGAACTGGCTCACTGACTTTTCTGTGTTATTCCACCGGGCACAATAAATTGAAGATATGGAAAAATATATTCGACACTTTTTATGGGAGGAATTTTGAAGTTCCATGGAACAGGACATGAATGCAAGATTTGTTAAAAGAGTCCAGTAATACAATTGACTGCGCAAGGTACACCATATTCCCATATTTTCTTTTGCATTTCAGAACATTTTTTCCCGAGGCGCTTAGCTATTCTTTCTCATCTCCTAAATCTCTAATCAATGGACTGCCTTTAGGCTCAGTGCTTGAACCCCTTTTCTTTTCTACATACTCTCTTTTTAAGTTTTCTCATCTAGTTTCCTAGGCCACAGATAATACACTTTCTATAAAAGCAGAGATTTTTTTTTTAATTAATGGATAAGGTTCATGTGTATATACAAGAGCTTCGCACATATATGTGCTCACCAAATAAAATATATTTTTGAATGAATGAATTTGTAAATCAGTATGATGATGACTCAGGAACTCCTGACTTAACCTCTCCTTTGAACTCTAGACATGTATCTCCCACTGACATATCTACTCAAATGTCTTTTAAGGATTTCAAATTAACCTTTTGAAAACTAAATACATATCTTTCCTGCCAAAATCTTCTACAAATGAGCAAATAGCAAATCCATCTTTCCACTTGGCAATACCTAAAACCTTGAAATTGTCTCTGATTTCTCTCTTTCTCTCATACCTGATATTTGTAGTATATATGTGTATGTCTGTAACTACTTTGGAAGTTGGTCTGGCAATTTCTTATGAAGTTAAGCATGTTCATAGAAGCTGTTTTCATATTAGCCCCACACTGAAAACAACCCAAATATCCAGTAACAAGAGACTAGATAAACAAAGTTTGGATATTCATGCAATTAAATATTACCCAGAAATAAAAGGGAAGAAGCTATTGATGTATGCAACATTGATAAACCTCAAAAATATTATGTTGAGTTAAAGAAACCAGGATTAAAAAGAGTACATATGATTCCATTTATATGAGTTTCTGGAAGAGGCATAACTAATTTATAAGAAAAGAGATCAGAACAGCATTTGCTTGGGGGTCACTGATGGACTGGGAAGAAAAATAATGAATATTTCCAGAAAGATGAAAATGTTTTATATATCGATATAGTGTATATTATACAGGTATAAGAAATTTTCAAAATTCTCCGGATTCTGAGCTTTGATGTATACATTTCACTATATATATATTTTATAATTCAGTAAAACAATATCATGAGATATATGTATATATACGGTATCAAGAATAATATTAAAATAAAATACCTAGAATAATAACCATGAAACTTAATGAGTTAAACATTAATAATATTTCAGAAGTTCTGCATGTGTTCTTGAATGTACCACCTACTCTTTTCCCCAAAAGTGAATAGTCCACCAAAATATCTGTTGTTACTTCCTTTTTTTTACTTTATTATATAGGGTATATAATATATACATTATGTATAACATTTTATATTTAAGTAATATATTGCATAGATTTGCAAGTTATAACTCTATCATGCTATATGTATGATTCTGCAATTTGCTTTAAGTTTCTTTTCATGAGCTGAAGTAATCAAATTTAATGTAATTTAATTCATCAGTCTTTTCCTTTACAGTTTACATTGGTTGTTTCTTGCTTAGAACTTTCAACTCCACTCTGAATATATGAAAATATATATGAAAATATCTTAAACAATTTCTTTTTTTTTTAAGTTTGGTTTTCAGATTTAAGTCCTCTGACCACCTGGAATTGATCTTTATGTCTGGTATATAGTAAGGATCTGATTTCACTCATTTCCATTTGGATAACCAATTGTTCCAATTATTGAAGAGGGCACCTTTTTTTCCTCTGACCTACACTGTTCTGTCATATATCAACTTTCCATATATGTGTAGTTTCTGGAGTCTTACTATGTTGTATTGCTCTACTTTTCAATCCTTTTGCTGCTATCATACTGACTTAATTTCTAGATATTTTTCTAGCTATGCTGTGTCAAGTTAATATAATATCCATCAATTCCTTGGCTTCTAAGATAATTTATCAACAATGGATTGAGAATTTTCTCAAGTGCTTTTCCATTTCATTTATGGAAAATTTCATATGATGTTCTGCCTTTAATTTGTTGATATAGCAAATATTTCTGAGAGAGTTTCTAATTTTGAATCAAAATTGCATTTTGTTTTCCTGGCATAAACCCAGATTGAATATAATTCTTTGGAATCCAGTATCAAGTTTACTTCCAGTGTCAAGACTCTTAATATATGTTTGGTTACATTCTCTCCTTTTTAATTCTCTGAATAGGTTTATGTAAGATTGAAATCATGTGTTTAAATGTTGCATACAACCACCTTATAAATATTTGAGCCTGGTATTTTCATATTTGAAGTCTTTTAAACTATGTGTTCAATTTATTTGATGGTTATAATACTATTAAATTATTTTATTTATCTTTCAGGGTTTTTTAATGGGTAATTTGTGGCTCTTTAAGATATTTTGAATAGCATCAATCTATTCAAAAACATAGAGGGTGTCTATGATGCTTGGTTGAATGTGTCAACTTGATTAAGCTATGGTGCCCAGTTATTCAATCAAACACAAATGTAGGTACTGTTGTTGAAGTATTTTGTAGATGGATAAATTATATAATCAGACAACTTTAAGTAAAGCTTATTCTTGATAATATGGGTAGGCCTTATCCAATCAGTTGAAAAGTCTTAAGAACAAAATTTAGGTATCCTGGAGAATGAAGAAATGATTACAGTATTGGCTCCTGCTCAAGATTTCCAGCCTCACATCTTATTTTATAAATTTTGGACTTGCCAGCCTCCGCTATGGGCATGAGTCAATTCTTCGAAATCGTTTTGCTTCTACTGGTGTGTTTCTCTGGAGAATCCTGACTGATATGTGTCTTAGTTGAGATCTCATTTTCCAGTTTGTCCTCCCAACTTCCTCAGTCAGAAGCTGCTCTAGGTCATGGCTTCAGACTGTATTATACAGCAGACTTTTTTCAGCCTTTCCTCCAAACTTTGTCTGTTGGTTCAGTCACCAAACTCTTGGGAAGCACGTTTCTTCCTCAATAGATCAGAGGAGCTGAAATCCTAGTCTCCACTGCCTTTTATAGAACCCAGCAAGTTGATACATTTCATCCTGATCACAACTTTGTGTTTCAATCCCTCAAGATGTTTACCTTGCTTTTGAGGTTGGATTTATCTTCTTTACAGTTTGTAGTAGAATTTGTGCATCAAAGGATGCTACATGATCTTCCTCATTTACTCTTGCTACACACAGTTATATTTCTATACATTTAGGAATATCTTATTATTTTTGCCAGTTTTGAGAAATATAGTTCTAAATGATTTTCCATTGAGTAGGCTACTACTATTTTCTTTCTAAGTGTTTACAATGAAGTGAAAGACTTTGAGATAAAAGTTTATAGTGGTGTGCCTTTTGAAGAATTAATTTTAGGAAATGTTTGACCAATGAGAGCAGATAGACTATGCACTGTATTCTCTCTGTGTTTTAGCCTTCTATTTATGTCTAATGTCATGTATACAGAACATAATAGCATAGGTTGCTGATAATGGGGACTCAACATTTAATTGAGGATAAATAAAAAATTGTTTTGAGAATCCTAAAGGTTAACCCTGAATTTGTGTGTAAGCTAGGGTTCTACATTTGGAAAGAAGGAAAATTATAGATATATCCAGTGGAATGACAGATTCTCTTAGATTTTTTTATTATCAGTTTGTTTTAAAACATTTCTTTTAAAATGTTACTGTGAGTCATGATAAAGGATGAAAGAAATGCACATTCAGGCCTGACACAGGAATAAAATCCTCTGCAGGCAACTTACAAGAAGAAAACACAGAGATTTGTTCCTAAGCTGGAAGAAGCCACAAACTGCTACACAAATGAGCACAAAGCTTATAGTATGAGTGAAGTTTGCCAGGTTTGCTCCCCTAAAAGTAATTTTAAAAAATACCATTCCTATACGAGGTTAGACTTGTGGTTGCCACATATAGAAAACTGAGATGTGAGATAGTCCATCCTAACTCACCAGTAAGCATTTGGTCCTGTGACTAGAACTCAATTCTTGGCACTCAGTTTTCGCTAAAGCCTCAAAACAATATATCTCTAAAGCATATGGAACTGTATTTTCCCAGAGGCATTCTCGTGAATAATATAGAAAAGAACCATCTAGATGGTATCAAAGTGTTAAAATTGGGCATCAGCTTTGGGAAAACAGTCATAATTTGTGATCTCAGGAAACTTATCTGTGTTTGCTGCTTTGATTTCTCAAAAATATTAAAAATTGTGATATTTCTAATGAATATCAAACTTCTAATGATTTGTTCAAACTAAAACTTTTCAAATGTATTTGCTGTTCTCATATTTCAGTATAGGAGACTCTTCATGTTTAATCATTTTCGATCTGTTTATAGCTCAAGGACGACAATCTACAAAATCAAGTATACTGAAATGTGAGAATCATGAAAAGTATAATTTCTATGTTATTTTAAATTAAATGCAAGTTTTAAATCCATATTCCTTATAATATACTATCTCTATTTTCTAAATGCACACCAAGTTTATTTTATAATTAAGAATGCATGGAAGGTGATTTTTGGAACAATGGAAAAATTATGCTACCCCTCAATTAAAATATTTGTCATAAGCTATGGAGGAAAATTTTTTAAAATCAACAGTAAAACAGTTAAGTAAGTAAGTCAGAAAGAGAAAAACAAATATCGTATATTAATGCATGTATGTGGAACCTAGAAAAATGGTATAGATGAGCCGGTTTGCAGGGCAGAAGTTGAGACACAGATGTAGAGAATGGACATATGGACACCAAGGGGGGAAAACTGTGGTGGGGTGGGGATGGTGGTGTGCTGAATTGGGCGATTGGGATTGAAATGTATACACTGATGTGTATAAAATTGATGCCTAATAAGAACCTGCAGTATAAAAAAAACAAACAAAACAACTAATACTAAACTTTCATTGGGCTATTTGTATGGAAATATGTTAATATAAATGTTTCAGACATTACATGAAATTTCTAAAAATCTTATATTTGTATTTGTATGGAAATATGTATGGAAATATGTTAATATAATGTTTCAGACATTACATGAAATTTCTAAAAATCTTATATGTTCTGGTATAATGTTATAAGTAATAATCCTAG
Organism: Balaenoptera acutorostrata; assembly: GCF_949987535.1. Lineage (NCBI taxonomy): Eukaryota > Metazoa > Chordata > Mammalia > Artiodactyla > Balaenopteridae > Balaenoptera > Balaenoptera acutorostrata. The sequence continues at coordinate 163,938,957 of NC_080066.1, forward strand.
TTATTACTTTAAAATGTATATTTCAGAAATAACTAATTTTCTTGTCAACTGCATTATTATGAACTTTCATCAAATCTTTAACCGTGGTCATTTTTAAGTCTTTTGTCATTTACAGACAGTTCTGGGTGTACTCTGATGATTTTTCAAATATGTTCCTATAAAAGGGTTTCATCTTCAAGAAAGTCATGGAAAAGACTCTGACAAGTACAGGTTTCTGGTAACTGACTGTACTGCTGAACTGAATGAATAAGCGTTTTCAGAACTCTAATGAAAAACTGATGAACTCATAAAAGTGCTAACAAAAGATCAAGATGAAAAAGAAAATTAATTACATGGGACTGAGTGAACTGATGAGGATGAGTATAATTTTTTGACTTTCTGTCTGAATTAAAAAAAAAAAAAAATCCCACAAGGACTCAGAGGCAAAGAATATACAAATCAATTTTCACTGCAAAGTAAAGGACCTGTTACAGTGGAGGATTACTGGACTGAATGTCAATATTATGGCATAGTATGAGTGTGTTTCATGTTTGGTAATTGCAATCATTGTTGCTTTTGTTGTGGTCATCCATGTACAATGCTTGGTGTCAGTCTATTTATCTCTTGTAAAAATAAAATACAGTGTGTGTGTGTGAAAAAAAACAACAACAGTAAAACAGTTAAATATGTAACAATGAAATGACTATATTTATAAACTGCCCAAAGTGATCAAATATGGGGAAAAGTTGTGCCTCCTTATAGAGTTAATGTACCCAAAGTGAGATTTGTAAAATCTTTCACCTTTGAGGCTTAATGGGCTCCTCTCTGATAACATCCCCCTGACCTTGAATAATCTGATCGATCCTTTTTTTTCTAATTTTGTTTTATTATTTTATTTAATTGAAATCATAAAAACAAACAGAAGGGAAATATAGAAATTTATTTTAAATGTTTTATCAGAGTATGGGAAATGTGAACAGCTCTTACCAAAGCCTGAGCTTCAACTTTTCAAGGTGACTCTAATCTACATTTTCACAGAAAATGAGAGTATATATTGTCATAATGTGTTTCTATGGTAACTATATTTTATGCTGAAAATAAACTAATGAATCTCATAAGAAGATTGCCCTTCATGGGCTTTGGACAAATAACTGTCTTTTTATTTACCTACTCTGAAAGTTCTTCAATATGCATTATTCAGATCTTCACTCACTCAGAAGTACCAAAAAGATCGAGGTTGTCTGAGGCTCTGTTTACCAAGAAGCAGCATGTAGCTAACTGAGCAGGTTAGATAAGTAAGTAATCTAACTAGGAAACAATAGTTCAGAATTAGTTTTATTTCAGGGCATACTGGTGTTGAAACAAATGTTTCCATGGCAGACAGTGACATGGAATGAGACCAAGCATGAATGCTGGAAATTCCAAGGAAAGAGAAAGGACTTTCTCAGTCACTAATGACTCATGATTACCATAAATAGGGTATTTATTAACAACACAAGTAAGTAAATTCACATTAAAGAAAAAACACGTACATAAGACGCTTTCAGATTTTAATTATCAATGTTCCCAAGGTCTGGTGCCAAGGTTTATAGGACAACCAGAGCTCCCTCTCTTGAACATTTCCCTGCATTTTCTCACTTCTCAGTGCTTCATCAACCAGTGCAAAATGGGAACAATAATATTTCTCCTATTTCCTTGGTAATATTACTTTGAGAGTAAAATAAGGGATAGAGACAGATTCTTCCACAAACCAGTATACTCCTTGGTAACCAATTCTGAAGTGCCTAGTGCTTTCGGGTGACCTGCGCAGTTTTCCATCTATCTCCAGTCTGGAGACTTGCTCATAGTATACACACAAAAATCCTTGAAATAGAGTAGTGGAAAGGCATCAAAATAAAAGACTTGTAATAGTCCAGATAAATTGCTTCTAATGATGAAGTTATCTCCAGTTTAAGAAACTGAAAGCCAATCTTGGCACATTAGACATGTAAGTAATGCCTCATTACACTATGGTGGCATCCCTGGGAGTTACCAATTCAGTCTACTGCTTTACAGAAGAAATATCCCTCATCCACATCACAACCCCTTTTTTGGCTGTTTTATTATATGGCTCTCAAATTCTTTGACATTGCTGTTATTCTGATTGTTTGCATCTGGATCAGAAAATGCAGTGAGTCCTCTGAGGGTGGGTACTAAAAGGTAAGGTGTCACCAGAACGCTCACACTCGGAGCCCTGGGTCGCCATAAAGAATATCTGACTATCCTGTAGCCACTTTGTTGTGAGGAATCCAAGCTGCAGGGAGACGTGACATGTAGGTGCTCCTGTCAGCTGCCCCTGCTGAGCATAGCCATCCCCTGTCCCCGCTGTATGAAATCCTGACCCAATGATTCTGCAAGAATAATAACACGGTTTCTTTTAATTACTGTCGTGGAGTAATTGTTATCCAGCAATAGTAACTGCTACAGAAATTTTTGTTTCAGAGATGAAATGTTGACATTTCCAGACTTTGAGTTAATGCCATAAAAGGATGAGACTGTGGGAGTGTGTATGTGTGTGTACGGGGATTGGGGTATCTTGCACGTGAGAGGAATGTAAATAGTTTGTGGTCAGAGGACTCAACGCAATGATTTCAAAACATGGTTCCCAAATTCTTTGACACTTCTTCCATTAAGAATTGGAATGCCCCTTCCCATTAATCCTGACAGTCTTTGATTAATAAAGTACACTAATGAAGTCCTGAGTAATTTGTTATGCACCATTTTGACCTGGAATATTCATTTTCTTTTAAAGGTCCATATGAATTTATTGAAGGATAATTTACATACTTAAAAAGGCACATATTTCAGAATACAGTTTGATGACTTTTGACAATTATAAACACCTGTATAACCACCACTCCTTTAGGTCATAGAGCATTTCTAGAAAACTTTCTGCTACCAAGTGGCCCTTTCCAGATATATTTTTATTTTCTTCTTACCTGCCCCCACCCCATGCCATCCAGGCAACCATTGTTCTGAGTTCTATTAGCATAGAATAATTTTTATTTGCAAGAAATACTCTTGAACTCCAATTTCACATTTTATAGTAACCCTTGCAACTAAGTGTAGCAGGTGACCAGTCCCTGCCAATGGAATTTGTATAAATCATGTGCGCCTTCTCTACCAGCTCTTCCAGTTGGCTAACTGAATGTCTACCACTCCAGGACACAAAATGGAGGGAGGTCAGGATTATGAATCCCCATATAGGTGTGGCCCACTGAATTTCACATCAGACCACTGCCTGGGTGAGAAGTGAACTTTCACTATGCCATTTACCATATCTTATCCATTGCAGCATATAGCCTTTTCTCAACCAATATACCATACAGAATAGGCTCTTAGGATCTAGTATCTTGTTATTTAAAGAAACAAAAATCAGCAACACTACCCCATAAACTACTGAGACAGCAAAAGTATCTTGTTGAACATGGTGTCAGAACAAAGAGAGTCAGTTACTTGGGTGAAGAGGGCTGATTGATGTGTGTAAACTGTAAGGAAGACTTCACCTAGAACACTCAAAGTCCATTGACTAAGATTCCTCCCACCCTCAGAGTTTTCACATCATTTGTTTGCCTCTGTGGTTATTTCTTCTATGCTTTTTCACTTGTACAATTCCAATTTTTGTTCATATATTCTTTATTAAGATACCTCAATATATTCAACTGAGTTTTACTCAAGTTTTATAGTCCTGACTCTTAGATGTTTACATATGTTTACATCTGTTGATTTAATTTGTTGATCTAAGTTTCAATTTTAAAAGAGTAACCTTATTTCCCTCTTTATGTTTTTAAATTTTTTTTCAACATTGCCCTTCAAAAGAAAATTATAAGAGAAAATGAATATAAAATACCAACAGTTTTCCTTTAATGTATTTGATGGCTAATTAGTTACGTACATCTGAATATGATTTATAGCTAATACTAAGAACAGAAGAGAAAATCTTTCTTAAGATCTTTAACGTCTACTGTTTAATCACTGGTAGGTCATAATTTCCTGTTTATTTTACTGTGGCTCAATCTGAGGGCTTAATGTGTTTGCATTAGCTTGTGACATATATCCACCTTTATCCTATGAGTAGGGCATGATGAATTTTTAGTATTGTCTTAATTTTCAGTTTCATTTGTTAATGCAGAAAGAGTTCAAAGTGCTTCACTAAATTACTACTTAAGTGTAATAATATTCCCTCAAGAAATTAGGAGCTTCACTTTTAACTTGAAAAGGGAAGGTCAATAATAAAAACAAACAACACTAAGTCTCTGTGCCAATATGTAAAAATTCGGGAATGATTACTTCATTTTAATTTCTTTCTCTATGTAATTTAAAATATTGTTTTATCTCCCTTCATATTTTTCCCGTTATCTGAGAAATATTTTGTTTAATATAAACTAATGGGATTTAAGAATGAGGTTTGGATTTAATTTACAAGGAGATAATCCTTAATGGCAAAAGGAATCTCTAAAATTTTTAGGCCAATGAGAAATATATTGTGATTTTTTAGAACTTGGTATCATGACTTCTTAATGTTACAGACAGCAAGCTATCCAAAAAGGATGCATGCACCCTTTCCATTGCCTAGAGTTTTTGCTGTACATCTTCAACAGGATTATCCAGTAGTCCCACAAATATAAAATGTTCAAAACTTAATCTGGAAATGGCAAAATTCAATATAACATAATATTGTGGTTGTATGATCTCTAGGGCAAATTGAATGAGTTGCTATGATAATTAAATAAAATACTACATGTTAAATACCAAAAATATTTATGATGATCTTAACCCATTTTTCTCACCAATAATTTATTTTGAAAATGTCAAATATATTAAAAAGATGCAAGCCATGTACAATGAACCCCATATACTCATGTAGATTGATTAGTTGATAACATTTTTCCATATCTGTACTATCACACACACATACACACATACCTTTTATGCCAAAACGTTTGAGGGATATATATAAACACAATGACGTTTCATGCCTAAACATTTAGTAAATATCTCCTAAGAAAAACACATAAACACATTCTTTGATACAAACACAATCTATTATACTCAGAAAATGTAACCTTAATATAGTACTCTTTTCTAATATATACTTCACAAGCAAATCTACCAATTGTCCTAATAATTTGCATTATAGTCTTAAAAAAAATTCAGGATGCAATGAGAGATCATTTTTTGCATTTAATTTTCATGGCTGTCTAGCTTCTGTCATCTAGGACAGCTCTCCATCGTTTTGTCTCTCATGCTAGTATCGTAAATAATTCTGGTTATTTTGAAAAACGCAGTATCTATTTTTTGAATTATTTCCTGATGGTTGGACTCAAGCTGTCCTTTCGGGCAGTGGAATAGCAAGAATATACATAGGTGATGCATATTTCTCAGTGCTTGCATCACAGGACACTAGCTTTTTCTTCAAGATAGGGTTTTTATTTCTCTTGCCAAGTACCTGAGGTCTCTTGCTGTCCTGAGCCAAAGCGCTGGGGTTTTCTGGTCTCCCTAATGACCTAACAGAGTAGAGTCTCTAGCCCCACTCCCAAGTTTAGCCCGTCAGGAGTTCTGCCTGAAGCAAGTGTGCCACACTGGACTTGCACTTTTGATTTGCCCTGCAGTCCCACCCCATCCCTCCAGCTGCTAGAATCAACTGAAAAATGACTTCTCTCCTCTTTGGCCCAAGGCCTAAGGCAATGGGGTAAATCCACAAAGAGAGTGAGGGTGATTCTTTAAGGCCTTCATCCCTTGTGCTCTCAAGACTCTGATCCCTGTCATCAGACTTGGTTATAGAGTTCTTTCAGCCCTGGCTGCCCTTTGTAGCAGACAAATATCTTGGGGACAGACCCAACTCAATTTCATGTTTTAGAGTTCTTATACTAGCCTTGATATTGAAAGAGTAATCCTTCACTGTTTTATTAAATCTTTCAGGCTACTAAGATGTGTCTTTAACTTTAAAAAATATATTTGGAGGGAGGTTTGATTCAAATCATGTAGACTACCAATATTAAAAGAAGAAATCTTAATTTTTTAATTCTTTATTTTCAACTTTATACATATATTTTTAGTTTATTATTTATAAGCTACCTATTGCTCTTTTTGCCTTTTATGCCTTCTGTTCTTCTCAATCTCTTATATTTGCATTCTTATGGTATTAATCTCTAACTTACAAAAAACATATTATTAAGCATTTTAGCCTCTATAATGAATGATATCTATATCTTCCCTCCAAATATGATAACTTCATGATGTAATACAATTAGTTTCCTTTGTTTTCCAGTCACCAAAGCTGATCGCCATAGTCTACTTTAGTTCGAGAAATCAATTCAGTGGGTTGCAACTATTAAAAAAAAATTCCAGAATAAGAAAGTTTAATGTGCACACACATTGAAAATTTATTAAAATGTATTCCTTTATATACATATATACATATGCACACTCATATTCACCATGTAAACACTGAATATAGAGAAATATACAAAATATGTATGTACACATAAGTTATGGTACAGTTTTTGAAAAGTTGGAAATTCATTAGTTCAATTTTATTGCTGTACTTTATTATATCAAGGAGAGTATCATTTATGTCTTGATTTTGAAGAAAATAAAAGAGTACACTAAATTGTCTTCTTTACAGTGCTTCCTTATATAAAATTGTGCCTTGCTTATTAAAGTTGCCTCTTTGGGGATATACTCTTCAAGGATCTTTCCAAATGTAATTTTTATATGATGAACCTTCTGAGGTTTGGTATGAATGAAAAAATCTGTATGGCACTCTCACATTTAAATGACATTTAAATTTTATTTTTGATATAATTCCCTTTTAACATTTCAAATATATTATTTCATTTTCTTTATGTTTCTAATGTTACTATTAACCAGTCCAAAATCTATATGATTTTATTCTTCTTCCAGTTTTCAATTTTTTTCTATGAAGATCATGGAATATTTTTCCCTTCATTTTCAAGGGAGAAGAATGAGCAAAATCTAAAAGCTCTCCTCCACCCCATCTTTTTAACATGGCATTTGGACTCCATCCCAGGCTGCCAATTCTTCTTCACAGCAGTTTGAAAATTTATATCTCAGTAGGACTTTCACAGTTTTTAACATCAGTTTTCCTAACTCATGTATTTCCCTCTCATTTCTTTTGTTTCTCCTGAAATAGGTCTTATGGAAGGGATTGAAAAAGCTATGCTTGCTCACCATCTTGTCAGCCTGACCAGCATTACCCGTATTTTAATATTTTTAATCAATCAATCATTTACAAAGAACAGTATACTCACCTTTTCAGTTTTTTCAATGCTCAATCAATTCTCAACTCAGTGAAGTTGACTTTCTTCTTGTCAATAAAAAAATAATAATAATAATTACTAAATTGTTCTTAATTTCATTACTGACTTCCATGTTGCTAAACCTAGCATGGTTTGACTTTTTAGTTCTCAACTTACAGCTCTTATTAGCTCATGTGACTCAACTATTGAATTAGCAAATTCCATTCCTGGCCTGAATTTTGAAAGCCCGTTTACTTTGAAGCCAAATCCCTCAAACCTCCGTTTCTCTCCCTTCTAATGTTTACTTCTTTAGCCTTCGACATTGTTACTAGGGCTGCACATGACATGCATAAGAAGTATGTAATAAATATTAAATCTATCTTTAAGTTATAGGAAAGATTCTGCTGAGTTCCAGACCCATGTATCCATTTACTTACTAGATCTTTCCACTAGCATGTCCCACAGACATTACTAATTTAGGATGTTCAAAGCTAATGTCATCATGCATTCCCTAAACATGATGCCAGTCTCGTGTATCCATTCATGGAAAATGATAGTTTCATCACTTCAGTTTCCTAAGTCATAAAATGCAGAGTCCTGGTTTCTCATCATATTTTATACTCTTTCCCAATTCTTCCACTTCACTCATAACCAATTTATCATCATCCTTTGTGTCTGTCTTCTTAACATCTCCTGAATCTGTATCTCTTTCTCCATTTTCATAATCCATCTCCTAATTCTGTCATGCATTAAATTTTGCTTGAACCACTGCCATAGCCTCTCTTCTGTGTTAATTTCCTGTGAGTTTAATTCTCTCCAATATATTCTCAAACCTGACAATACCATCCTAACAACATAACTCCCCTACTCAAAATGGCTATTAACTCCATGGTACAAATTTAAATCACTGAAAGGGTATAAAAGTCATTTAAAGTCTGGCTTCTACCTGCACAGTTCACTTCATCACCCCTTCATGTTTATATTCTAGAATTACTGCCATTTGTACTTCCCACATCTTGCCACGGGTCTATAGTACCTACAGGTTTTTTTCAGAGTGCTCCCTGATATTCACTGATATATCCTCACTTTGCTCTGCCTTCCCTTCTTTTTCATCTTCAGATTTCACTTCAAATAATATATTTTGTGTTAAGTCTTCCCTGAATACCAAAGAACCATAGATGTCACTGCTCTGGTGCTCCACTGCATTTTGTATTTAAAATAAGATATATTGGAATAGTCTCCTTGTCTGTTTACTTATTAATTGAGTCAGCTCTTTTAGGAGAAGGTTAATAATAGAAACTACTGAATATGGTTTTAAAATTAAATTCCTGGAAAACAGTTTTGAAATTAAATTCTGAAAAACAGGAAGCATAACATAAGTTTCAGCTATTAATACTATTTTTCTAGCAATCATGATTAATTCACAGATTTTCTATTCTTTAAAAAATGACACTGCTGAAAGCAATACTATAGTTCTTTAATAAACATGCATTGAATTTATGAATATATTTAGAAATATGTTGCATTCTTGTATCATGACATCAGGGTTATGAAATTGTAGTGGCAGTGAAAGGAGAATACCTTTAATTCTTGGTTAAATAAACCAGTAGATATCACAGATATTGTTAGATCAAATATTACCTTAAGACATGCCAGAAACTACAGGTGTCTAAACTCCAGGAAAAATGGACACAAGGATCTGGAATGAGATCAATGTACAATTTTGGCTTTATATTCCAACCCACCCCAAATTGAGGGCTTCTTATTAAGGCTATGTTGAAGATGTGCTCTTTTGTACTACTCAAAGCCTTGGCTATTTCAAAGCCTGTGGGAATATAGGATAAAGCTTCTCAGGAGGTGGTCTAACATCTTGAATAGATGTGGAATATGATATACGGAAATTGTAAATCTTGCTAAGATTATTTTCTGCACTTTGCTCTATGAAGCTACAGCTTTGAAGATGGTTATTATCATAACATGAAATATCAGAAGGAATTGCTTTACAATGAAGTTGTATACGTATTCAGGTCACTGCTGTGTACTTTCTGAAATTACTGGAGGGGAAATCCACCAGAAGCAGTTTAATTGTCTCTTGCACATAGACTGGGAATATATGTATACATGTACAGATACACACGAATGCACAGTTCTACATAAACTTGTAAATAAATGATATAGATGAAACACATATAGAATTTCTGTACTTTAAAGTTATATCTGTTTAAAAATTTTTAAAGGACCATCTCTTAAAATACAGCTTGTCCACAGCCATATAAAATTGATTAATGGGAAAGATTAGCTGTGAAATTCGATGAAGTCACACATTGATTCCATGTCAGGTTTTTGGTTTTTTTTTTTACTGAAGTTTTATACTATCCCTAAATACTTGCAATTCCTGGGGCAGATGGTTGCTAGAAAGGTCTTTAGGAACTGAACACAGTTTTCTTTCACAATCCCAGAAAAATCTTTTGGTTCAGACATTTAATCAAACAACGTACAACCACTGTACCACTAACACACTCAGTTACACCCCGTCCATCAAAAAAAAAATTGTCTTTTTTACATATAAACCCTATATCAGATGCCCATCCCCTATCTACTGATTACTAATGTTGGGATACCTGCCTGATTATTTCAAAGCCAAACCGCTAAGCCATTTCTTTTTATATTACCTTAGTAACATATTGAAACACCAAAATTTGTTCTAGCACTACCCATATTTAATTTCTGTGTCTTCCTATGGCTTCTTTTGCTAATTCTTTGTATGAATAATAAGTATAGGGCTTCCCTGGTGGCGCAGTGGTTGAGAATCTGCCTACCAATGCAGGGGACACGGGTTCGTGCCCTGGTCTGGGAAGATCCCACATGCCGCGGAGCAACTGGGCCCGTGAGCCACAATTACTGAGCCTGCGCGTCTGGAGCCTGTGCTCCGCAACAAGAGAGGCTGCGATAATGAGAGGCCCGCGCACCGCAATGAAGAGTGGCCCCCACTTGCTGCAACTGGAGGAAGTCCTCGCACAGAAACGAAGACCCAACACAGCCATAAATAAATAAATAAATAAATGAAAAAAAGAATCCTGGTCAAAAAAGGTGATGATTTACTTTCTTCTAGAAATAGAAAAGGAGAAATGCCAAAAGACAGTACCAGAGTAAATCATCTTGAAAAAAAAAATGATAATAATTATATTACAAACCCTTCCCTCATACCATCTAATATAAATTTTATAAGACCCTGATAGTTAGGTAAGTGAGGTATAGCTTCCTCTTTGGGACTCTAAAAGGTTTATGATAAACAACAAAATAGGTGAAACTCCCCAGAAATCCAGTAAAGACAGGAAGATATTTTTACCAAAATGCCACACTTTTATCTACATTAAGTGAATCCATAGTTCCCTCCACTACCCCTTGGGGTAGCAGATTTGAAGATACTTTAAAAACATTTCGGGGGCTTCCCTGGTGGCGCAGTGGTTGAGAATCTGCCTGCTAATGCAGGGGACATGGGTTCGAGCCCTGGTCTGGGAAGATCCCACATGCCACGGAGCACCTGGGCCCGTGAGCCACAACTACTGAGCCTGCGCGTCTGGAGCCTGTGCCCCGCAACGGGAGGGGCCGCGATAGTGAAAGGCCCGCGCACCGCGATGAAGAGCGGTCCCCGCACCGCGATGAAGAGTGGCCCCCACTTGCCGCAACTAGAGAAAGCCCTCGCACGAACCGAAGACCCAACACAGCCAAAAATAAATAAATAAATAAATAAAGTAGCTATAAAAACATTTCATCTTATTATTTTGGCTGTTTGTGTATCTCAGATTCACAGTGGTGAGTCTAGAGAGTTCCATTTTTACCTCAGTTTTTTTTCTTCCAATTTTACCGAAGTAAGTTTGGTTTTATTTATTTTCCTTTGTCTCTTAATTTCAGAAGTCCCTGGTTGGCAAGCTTATATTTTTACTTTATTGGCAATGTGTGGATACACCTATCTCCATCATCGCTACCTCTGGGCATCAGAGAGGTAGAAGAAGTACTGACTGAAGATCTCCAAATAATGTTTCGAACTCATTTCATTCTGTTTTATTTTATTTTTTCTGAATGTTAACTTGGAAAGGCAATAGGTTTTGTTGGTCTGGAATTAATAATATTCAATTATCTGTTCAATTTTCTAAAATAAACTCTCAGTGGATTTTTAGTAAAGCGGTATAAAATACACTTGCAACTTAAACTTTTCTTAGAATTGCCTCCCAGGATGGCAGAAAATGGCAAACCAGAAAAAAATGATGAAGGATCTAAAATTTTTAGAATTTTATAGTGCATTAGTATCCAGTTTTTGTTGTTATTACCCAGTGTTTATTCCCATAATTCTGATACAACAAAGATGTATGATGTTTAGCAGTATACTAACACACTAAACATTGATTACTGAAAAATGGATATATATTTTATTTTTTCTTGGATGTACACCTAAAGTTAGCAAAAATTTTAACTGGCTCCCAAGGGCTTGAATATAACGCCTGACAGAGCATGAACTATAGTCTCTCCATCTTCTCTAAAGTCCCTAGAACCAATGAAGCAGTGGTTTAAAAAATCAAGAATCACCTTGGAAAACAACAAGAGGAATCCTTGAGGATGAGAGAACTTTAGAAAATCTTGATTGGCACAAGCCAGGCAGGGTCAGAACTGAAAAAGGAAACCTCAGGTCACATGTACATAAGAAAGTATTGCTGCAATATAGTACCAGGAAAAAAGAGCTTCATTCCTGAAAGATGGGTGCTAGTTACAAAAGTAGGTCTATGTGTGATTTACAGGGTGATTAAGTGGGGCTTTGTAGAAGGTGAATCTACACCTTGGGAACACCTCTCAACACACTGATGTAATCGTGAGCCCTTTGGCACTGACAGTTGTGTGTACCTCCCAATGTGAGCAGCAAGTGAGGGTAAATAGAGCAGTGCACTGAATGGCTGGTGATTGCAAAAAAAGAAAGGGAAACATTCATACCCAAAAAATGAGCAGGTGAAATAATTGACCAACAGTTATATTCTTCCCACCAATCTCTTGGTAAAGACTGAAAGTACCAGAAGATGAGCAGCCCTACACGCATACGTCTTCCTCACAAATCTCTGGGCAAGGAGATTCAGCATTTGACGGGACAGGGAACTTCAGCTACAAAGATGAGCACACACCAGGAATTGCCAAACATTTAAGGAAAACACATATCATGACAAGTAAAGAAACTCAATAAATGTAGCAACATTCATGTGCTGAATCATAGTAAACAGTGAAAATATATCATTCCTTAACATTTCATTAACTTAATAGTCTCTGGAAAATGTGAAAGGACATTGGGTTCATACAAAAGAATCAAAAGTGATCAAAAATTTCAATTACAAGAATAAAAATAATAAAAGCTGAATAAAAAACTCAGAAGGATACATTAGAAATCTTTGTAGTAAGACAGAGGGAGACACAAAATACAGCATAGCAGGATAGGTAAAATAACAGTTATGGAAGAAAATGAAGTTTAGATCTAGAAATTACAAATGTTTCTACGGGGTTCCAGGAGAAAATAAAGAGAAGACTGAGGACAGGACATAGCCAACAAAATAATGGAAAACAATTTCTCAAACTGATGAAAGATATGTCATCCAAAAGCAACTACCTAGTGCCAAGAATACTGAAACAGAAGCACACACAAACACGCCCACTAGATACACCTATTAAACCCATTGCAATAAAATGTAAAACTACCAAAAAGACATAGAAAATTCTAAAAAAATTCTAGACAGGGGAGGGCAGGGGAAAAAACCTACAAATGAACGAGAGTTAGCTATTACACTGCTGTATGAATTGAATGTTTGTGTTCCCCTAAGTTGAAGCCCTAACCCCCAATGCGATGACATTTGGAGTGAGGTCTTTGGGAGGTAATTATGTTTAGATGGTCATCAGGGTTGGGCTCCCATGATGGGATTAGTGTCCCTGTAAGAAGATGTAGTGTAAGTACCTGACAATTAGCTTTTTTGATTATAATGTAAGTGCCTCACATTAAGCTTTTGATTGCCAGGCATCCACTTAAAAGACATTCATTTTTCTTGAATAAAAACATTGCCTGCTATACAGATAGCTAAAGAGCTCTGCTTCCCACCCATGAATTTTCCCTTTTAGAGCACCTTCTTTGACTTTGGTAACTGCCCCTTTTGAGTGACCCTGCTTTTTCCTTCCCACGCTCTAATTCCCAGTTTTATATTT